>NC_092339.1:325830000-326130000 GCF_046630445.1 Rutidosis leptorrhynchoides | reverse complement strand
CAAAGACTGCATTCATTTTAAAACAAACCATAACCTTTATTTCATCAATAAAGGTTTAAAAAGCTTTACGTAGATTATCAAATAATGATAATCTAAAATATCCTGGTTACACACGACTATTACATAATGGTTTACAATACAAATATGTTACAACGAAATAAGTTTCTTGAATGCAGTTTTTACACAATATCATACAAGCATGGACTCCAAATCTTGTCCTTATTTAAGTATGCGACAGTGGAAGCTCTTAATAATCACCTGAGAATAAACATGCTTAAAACATCAACAAAAAATGTTGGTGAGTTATAGGTTTAACCTATATATATCAAATCGTAACAATAGATTACAAGATTTCATATTTCAATATACATCCCATACATAGAGATAAAAATCATTCATATGGTGAACACCTGGTAACCGACATTAACAAGATGCATATATAAGAATATCCCCATCATTCCGGGATCCTCCTTCGGACATGATATAAATTTCGAAGTACTAAAGCATCCGGTACTTTGGATGGGGCTTGTTGGGCCCGATAGATCTATCTTTAGGATTCGCGTCAATTAGGGTGTCTGTTCCCTAATTCTTAGATTACCAGACTTAATAAAAAGGGGCATATTCGATTTCAATAATTAAACCATAGAATGTAGTTTCACGTACTTGTGTCTATTTTGTAAATCATTTATAAAACCTGCATGTATTCTCATCCCAAAAATATTAGATTTTAAAAGTGGGACTATAACTCACTTTCACAGATTTTTACTTCGTCGGGAAGTAAGACTTGGCCACTGGTCGATTCACGAACCTATAACAAATATGTACATATATATCAAAGTATGTTCAAAATATATTTACAACACTTTTAATACATTTTGATGTTTTAAGTTTATTAAGTCAGCTGTCCTCGTTAGTAACCTACAACTAGTTGTCCAACGTTAGATGTACAGAAAAAAATTGATATATATTATCTTGAATCAATCCACGACCCAGTGTATACACGTCTCAGGCTAGATTACAACTCAAAGTATATATATTTTTGGAATCAACCTCAACCCTGTATAGCTAACTCCCACATTACTGCATATAGAGTGTCTATAGTTGTTCCAAATAATATATACACATGGGTCGATATGATATGTCAAAACATTTGCATACGTGTCTATGGTATCCCAAGATTACATAATATATTAGAATACATGTATAATACAATATAAGTTAGCTAGGATATGATTAATATAGATTTGTTACCAATTTTCACGTTGCTACAACAGGAAAAATTATCCAATCTTGTTTTACCCATAACTTCTTCATTTTAAATCCGTTTTGAGTGAATCAAATTGCTATGGTTTCATATTGAACTCTATTTTATGAATCTAAACAGAAAAAGTATAGGTTTATAGTCGGAAATATAAGTTACAAGTCGTTTTTGTAAAGGTAGTCATTTCAGTGTAAAGAACGACGTCTAGATGACCATTTTAGAAAACATACTTCCACTTTGAGTTTAACCATGATTTTTGGATATAGTTTCATGTTCATAAGAAAAATCATTTTCCCAGAAGAACAACTTTTAAATCAAAGTTTATCATAGTTTTTAATTAACTAACCCAAAACAGCCCGCGGTGTTACTACGACGGCGTATGTCCGGTTTTACAGTGTTCTTCGTGTTTCCAGGTTTTAAATCATTAAGTTAGCATATCATATAGATATAGAACATGTGTTTAGTTGATTTTAAAAGTCAAGTTAGAAGGATTAACTTTTGTTTGCGAACAAGTTTAGAATTAACTAAACTATGTTCTAGTGATTACAAGTTTAAACCTTCGAATAAGATAGCTTTATATGTATGAATCGAATGATGTTATGAACATCATTACTACCTCAAGTTTTCTGGATAAATCTACTGGAAATGAGAAAAATGGATCTAGCTTCAAAGGATCCTTGGATGGCTTGAAAGTTCTTGAGGCAGAATCATGACACGAAAACAAGTTCAAGTAAGATTTCCACTCGAAAAAAGATTGTTATAGTTATAGAAATTGAATCAAAGTTTGAATATGAGTATTACCTTATATTAGAAAGATATCTTACTGTAAATAAGAAAGATTTCTTTAGGTTGGATGATCACTCTACAAGATTGGAAGTAAGCTAGCAAACTTGGAAGTATTCTTGATTTTATGAAACTAGAATTTGTAGAATTTATGAAGAACACTTAGAACTTGAAGATAGAACTTGAGAGAGATTAATTAGATGAAGAAAAATTGAAGAATGAAAGTATTTATAGGTGTTTTTGGTCGTTGGTATATGGATTAGATATAAAGGATGGGTAATTTTGTTTACATGTAAATAAGTCATGAATGATTACTCATATTTTTGTAATTTTATGATATATTTCATGCTAGTTGCCAAATGATGGTTCCCACATGTGTTAGGTGACTCATATGGGCTGCTAAGAGCTGATCATTGGAGTGTATATATCAATAGTACATACATCTAAAAGCTGTGTATTTTACGAGTACGAATACGGGTGCATACGAGTAGAATTGTTGATGAAACTGAACGAGGATGTAATTGTAAGCATTTTTGTTAAGTAGAAGTATTTTGATAAGTATCTTGCAGTCTTTCAAAAGTGTATGAATATATATTAAAACACTACATGTATATACATTTTAACTGAGTCGTTAAGTCATCGTTAGTCGTTACATGTAAGTGTTGTTTTGAAACCTTTAGGTTAGCGATCTTGTTAAATGTTGTTAACCCATTGTTTATTAAATCAAATGAGATGTTAAATTATTACATTATCATGATATCATGATGTATTAATATATCTTAATATGATATATATACCTTAAATGTCGTTACAACGATAATCGTTACATATATGTCTCGTTTCAAAATCATTAAGTTAGTAGTCTTGTTTTTACATATGTAGTTCATTGTTAATATACTTAATGATATGTTTACTTATCATAATATCATGTTAACTATATATATAACTATATATATGTCATCATATAGTTTTTACAAGTTTTAACGTTCATGAATCACCGGTCAACTTGGGTGGTCAATTGTCTATATGAAACCTATTTCAATTAATCAAGTCTTAACAAGTTTGATTGCTTAACATGTTGGAAACACTTAATCATGTAAATAACAATTTCATTTAATATATATAAAAACATGGAAAAGTTCGGGTCACTACAGTACCTACCCGTTAAATAAATTTCGTCCCGAAATTTTAAGCAGTTGGAGGTGTTGACGTATCTTCTGGAAATAAATGCGGGTATTTCTTCTTCATCTGATCTTCTCATTCCCAGGTGAACTCGGGACCTCTACGAGCATTCCATCGAACCTTAACAATTGGTATCTTGTTTTGCTTAAGTCTTTTAACCTCACGATCCATTATTTCGACGGGTTCTTCGATGAATTGAAGTTTTTCGTTAATTTGGATTTCATCTAACGGAATAGTGAGATCTTCTTTAGTAAAACATTTCTTCAAATTCGAGACGTGAAAAGTATTATGTACAGCCGCGAGTTGTTGAGGTAGCTCTAGTTGGTAAGCTACTGGTCCGACACGATCTATAATCTTGAATGGTCCAATATACCTTGGATTTAGTTTCCCCCGTTTAGCAAATCGAACAACGCCTTTCCAAGGTGAAACCTTAAGCATGACCAATTCTCCAATTTCAAACTCTATATCTTTTCTTTTACTGTCCGCGTAGCTCTTTTGTCGACTCTGGGCGGTTTTCAATCATTGTTGAATTTGGATGATCTTCTCGGTAGTTTCTTGTATTATCTCCGGACCCGTAATCTGTCTATCCCCCACTTCACTCCAACAAATCGGAGACCTACACTTTCTACCATAAAGTGCTTCAAACGGCGCCATCTCAATGCTTTAATGGTAGCTGTTGTTGTAGGAAAATTCTGCTAACGGTAGATGTCGATCCCAATTGTTTCCGAAATCAATAACACATGCTCGTAGCATGTCTTCAAGCGTTTGTATCGTCCTTTCACTCTACCCATCAGTTTGTGGATGATAGGCAGTACTCATGTCTAGACAAGTTCCTAATGCTTGCTGTAATGTCTGCCAGAATCTTGAAATAAATCTGCCATCCCTATAAGAGATAATAGAGATTGGTATTCCATGTCTGGAGACGACTTCCTTCAAATACAGTCGTGCTAACTTCTCCATCTTTTCATCTTCTCTTATTGGCAGGAAGTGTGCTGACTTGGTGAGATGATCAACTATTACCCAAATAGTATCATAACCACTTGCAGTCCTTGGCAATTTAGTAATGAAATCCATGGTAATGTTTTCCCATTTCCATTCCGGGATTTCGGGTTGTTGAAGTAGACCTGATGGTTTCTGATGCTCAGCTTTGACCTTAGAACACGTCAAACATTCTCCTACGTATTTAGCAACATCGGCTTTCATACCTGGCCACCAAAAATGTTTCTTAAGATCCTTGTACATCTTCCCCGTTCCAAGATGTATTGAGTATCCGGTTTTATGAGCTTCTCTAAGTACCATTTCTCTCATATCTCCAAATTTTGGTACCCAAATTCTTTCAGCCCTATACCGGGTTCCGTCTTCCCGAATATTAAGATGCTTCTCCGATCCTTTGGGTATTTCATCCTTTAAATTTCCCTCTTTTAAAACTCCTTGTTGCGCCTCCTTTATTTGAGTAGTAAGGTTAGTGTGAATCATTATATTCATAGATTTTACTCGAATGGGTTCTCTGTCCTTTCTGTTCAAGGCGTCGGCTACCACATTTGCCTTCCTCGGGTGGTAACGAATCTCAAAGTCGTAATCATTCAACAATTCAATCCACCTACGCTACCTCATATTCAGTTGTTTCTGATTAAATATGTGTTGAAGACTTTTGTGGTCGGTATATATAATACTTTTGACCCCATATAAGTAGTGCCTCCAAGTCTTTAATGCAAAAACAACCGCGCCTAATTCCAAATCATGCGTCGTATAATTTTGCTCGTGAATCTTCAATTGTCTAGACGCATAAGCAATCACCTTCGTTCGTTGCATTAATACACAACTGAGACCTTACTTTGATGCGTCACAATAAATCACAAAATCATCATTCCCTTCAGGCAATGATAATATAGGTGCCGTAGTTAGCTTTTTCTTCAATAATTGAAACGCCTTCTATTGTTCATCCTTCCATTCAAATTTCTTCCCTTTATGCGTTAATGCAGTCAAGGGTTTTGCTATTTTGGAAAAGTCTTGGATGAACCTTCTGTAGTAACCAGCTAGTCCTAAAAATTGACGTATATGCTTCAGAGTTTTTGGGGTTTCCCACTTTTCAACGGTTTCAATCTTTGCCGGGTCCACCTGGATACCTTCTTTGTTCACTATATGACCGAGGAATTGAACTTCTTCTAACCAAAATGCACACTTTGAAAACTTAGCGTATAGTTTTTCTTTCCTCAATACTTCTAACACTTTTCTCAAATGTTCTTCGTGCTCTTGATCATTCTTTGAGTAAATAAGTTTGTCATCGATGAAAACAATGATAAACTTGTCAAGATATGGCCCACACACTTGGTTCATAAGGTCCATGAACACAGCTGGTGCGTTAGTCAATCCAAACGGCATAACCATAAACTTGTAATGACCATAACGCGTCCTAAAAGAAGTTTTTGGAATATCATCCTCCTTTACTCGCATTTGATGATATCCAGAACGTAAATCAATCTTCGAATAAACCGACGAGCCTTGTAGTTGATCAAATAAGTCGTCAATTCTCGGCAGTGAATAACGGTTTTTGATGGTAAGTTTGTTCAACTCTCTGTAGTCAATACACAACCTAAATGTACCATCCTTCTTCTTAACAAACAAAACAGGAGCTCCCCATGGTGATGTGCTTGGTCAAATGAAACCACGTTCTAATAGTTCTTGCACTTGGCTTTGCAGTTCTTTCATCTCGCTGGGTGCGAGTCTATAAGGAGCACGAGCTATTAGTGCAGCTCCTGGTACAAGAACTATTTGAAATTCAACAGATCGATGTGGAGGTAGTCCCGGTAATTCTTTCGGAAATACATCGGGAAATTCTTTTGCGACGGGAACATCATTGATGCTCTTTTCTTCAGTTTGTACTTTCTCGACGTGTGCTAGAACAGCATAGCAACATTTTCTTATTAGTTTTTGTGCCTTCAAATTACTAATAATATGTAGCTTCGTGTTGCCCTTTTCTCCGTACACCATTAAGTGTTCTCCTTCTTCTCGTACAATGCGAATTGCATTTTTATAACATACGATCTCTACTTTCACCTTCTTCAGCCAGTCCATGCCAACTATTACATCAAAACTCCCTAACTCTACTGGTATCAAATAAATCTTAAATATTTCACTACCCAGTTTAATTTCTCGATTCCGGCATATATAATCTGCTGAAATTAATTTACCGTTTGCTAATTCGAGTAAAAATTTACTATCCAAAGGCGTCAATGGATAACTTAATTTAGCACAAAAATCTCTACTCATATAGCTTCTATCCGCACCCGAATCAAATAAAACGTAAGCAGATTTATTGTCAATAAGAAACGTACCCGTAACAAGCTCCGGGTCTTCCTGTGCCTCTGCCGCATTAATATTGAAAACTCTTCCACGGCCTTGTCCATTCGTGTTCTCCTGGTTCGGGCAATTTCTAATAATGTGGCCCGGTTTTCCACATTTATAACAAACTACATTGGCATAACTTGCTCCGACACTACTTGCTCCACCATTACTCGTTCCGACACCATTTATTCCTTTCATTCTGTTAACCCCTGGTCCGTAGACCTCACACTTTGCCGCGCTATGACCATTTCTTTTACACTTGTTGCAAAATTTGGTGCAGAACCCCAAGTGATACTTTTCACACCTTTGACATAGCTGCTTCTGATTGTTGTTGTTATTGCAGTTATTATTGTTGTTGGGATGATTGTTGTAGTTGCTGCTATTGTTGTTGTTGTTGTTGTTGTTGTTGTTGTTGGGCCGTTTGTTGTAGTTGCGATTGATGTTGCGATTGTTGGGATAGTTGTTGCGATTATTGTTGTAATTGCTGTTGTTGTTGTATTGGTGATTCTTATCACCATTTTCCTCCCACTTTCTTTTGACTTGCTTCACATTGGCCTCTTCAGTAATCTGTTCTTTAATTCTTTCTTCAATCTGGTTCACTAGTTTGTGAGCCATTCTACATGCCTGTTGTATGGAGGCAGGCTCGTGTGAACTTATATCTTCTTGGATTCTTTCCGGTAATCCTTTCACAAACGCGTCGATCTTCTCTTCCTCATCTTCGTACGCTCCCGGACACAATAGGCATAATTCTGTGAATCGTCTTTCGTACGTGGTAATATCAAATCCTTGGGTTCGTAACCCTCTAAGTTCTGTCTTGAGCTTATTGACCTCAGTTCTGGGACGGTACTTCTCGTTCATCAAGTGCTTGAATGCTGACCACGGTAGTGCGTAAGCATCATCTTGTCCCACTTGCTCTAGATAGATATTCCACCATGTTAACGCAGAACCTGTGAAGGTATGCATAGCGTACTTCACTTTGTCCTCTTCAGTACACTTACTTATGGCAAACACCGATTCGACCTTCTCGGTCCACCGTTTCAATCCGATCGGTCCTTCGGTTACATCAAATTCCAAAGGTTTGCAGGCAGTGAATTCTTTGTAGGTGCATCCTACACGATTTCCTGTACTGCTAGATCCAAGGTTATTGTTAGTATGTAGCGCAGCCTGTACTGCGGCTATGTTTGAAGTAAGAAAGGTACGAAATTCCTCTTCACTCATATTCAAGGTGTGTCGAGTAGTCGGTGCCATTTCCTTCAAAATAGTAAAATGAAATGAGTTAATCATATAGAATATCAAGAGTAGTCAATAGTATTTTGTAGCTTAATATGAACTTATTTATAAAAGCTCTTTCTTCATATTAGCGTTTTATACTCTTTAATTCGGGTAGTACCTACCCGTTAAGTTCATACTTAGTAGCTAACATACCATTTCAACAACTACAATTCTATATGAAAAACTAATCACAAAAACAAAACAAAAAATATATCATATTCAAGCCTTTATACAATAACTTGCAAACATACAATACCGCTATTTTACATATAGCATGAAATATAGCACATAAAACTTTGATACAAAGTAGTTACGAAGATAATTCTAGTTAATAAATAAGGCGTTCAGCAAAGGCAATAAAGACACGTAATTCATATGTCCAGAAACAAGTCATGCATTCTGGTTTTACTAATACCACTTCCCATCCTTGGTTTTGTGGAACATAACCGTTGTGACCGATAGTAAGACAATGTGTTGTAATGTCGTCAAAAGGATGAAGGTTACGTAATGACCAACAGTCTCGTAATAACCTAAAAACCTCATTTCTTACCCGAATTACCGACTCCGTCACTTGTGGGAACGTTTTGTTTAATAGTTGTAGCCCGATGTTCTTGTTCTCACTTTGGTGAGAAGCGAACATTACTAACCCGTAAGCATAACATGCTTCTTTATGTTGCATGTTAGCCGCTTTTTCTAAATCACGAAGTCCTATATTCGGATATATTGAGTCAAAATAATTTCTTAACCCGTTACGTAAAATAGCATTTAGGTTCCCCGCAATATATGCGTCAAAGTAAACACACCGTAACTTATGGATTTCCCAATGTGATATCCCCCATCTTTCGAACGAAAGCCTTTTATAAACCAAGGCATTCTTGGAACGTTCTTCGAATGTCTTACAAACTGATCTCGCCTTAAATAGTTGTGCCGAGGAATTCTGACCGACTCTAGACAAGATTTCATCAATCATGTCTCCGGGTAGGTCTCTTAAAATATTGGGTTGTCTATCCATTTTGTATTTTTATACTGTAAAATAGACAAGAGTTAGATTCATAAAAAAAATACTTATTAATACAAGCAATTTTTACATATATCATAAAGCATAAGCACGCTATATTACATATATTACACCACACGAATACAACTATCTTATTCCGACTCGCTCATTTCTTCTTCTTCGGTTTTGGTTCATTTTTCCAAGTTTATAGGGATATATGATGTTCCCCTAATACGAGCCGTCATTTTCCACATTGATTTAGAAAAACCAGGTGGTTTAGAGGTTCCCGGGTTATTGTCACAACTTAAGAAATACGGGTGTTGACGATACATATAAAGTTCATCGGGTTTGGAATCAAATTTCTCTATTTTTATGCCCTTTCCCTTATTGTTTTCTTTTGCCTTATTAAATTGTGTTGGGGTAATTTCTATAACATCATCGGAATCCTTGTCGGGATCCAATTCATCGAAGAATTGGTAATCCTCCGAATACTTTGCTTCCTTGGCGGAAACACCATTGACCATAATTAACTTTGGTCGTTTGGTTGAGGATTTTCTTCTACTTAACCGTTTTATTATTTCCCCCACTGGTTCTATTTCTTCTTCCGGTTCCGATTCTTCTTCCGGTTCCGATTCTTCTTCCGGTTCCGACACTTCTTCCGGTTCCTCTTCGGGAACTTGTGAATCAGTCCACGAATCATTGCAATTTACATTTGACTCTTCATTATTATTAGGTGAGTCAATGGGACTTGTTCTAGAGGTAGACATCTATCACATAATATCAAACGCGTTAAGAGATTAATATATCACATAATATTCACATGTTAAAAATATATAGTTTCCAACAAAATTTGTTAAGCAATCATTTTTCAAGTAAACACGGTCGAAGTCCAGAATCACTAATGCATCCTAACAAACTCGATAAGACACACTAATGCAAAATTTTGGTTCTCTAAGGCCAACGCTCGGATATCAACTGAAATGTCCCGTTCTTATTGATTAAAAACGTTCCATATTAATTGATTTCGTTGCGAGGTTTTGACCTCTATATGAGACGTTTTTCAAAGACTGCATTCATTTTAAAACAAACCATAACCTTTATTTCATCAATAAAGGTTTAAAAAGCTTTACGTAGATTATCAAATAATGATAATCTAAAATATCATGTTTACACACGACTATTACATAATGGTTTACAATACAAATATGTTACAACGAAATAAGTTTCTTGAATGCAGTTTTTACACAATATCATACAAGCATGGACTCCAAATCTTGTCCTTACACAATATCAACTGTATGATATTGTGTAAAAACTGCATTCAAGAAACTGATTTCGATGTAACATATTTGTATTGTAAACCATTATGTAATGGTCGTGTGTAAACAGGATATTTTAGATTATCATTATTTGATAATCTACGTAAAGCTTTTTAAACCTTTATTTATGAAATAAAGGTTATGGTTTGTTTTAAAATGAATGCAGTCTTTGAAAAACGTCTCATATAGAGGTCAAAACTTCGCAACGAAATCAATTAATATGGAACGTTTTTAATCAATAAGAACGGGACATTTCAGTTGGTATCCGAGCGTTGGTCTTAGAGAACCAGAAAATTTGCATTAGTGTGTCTTATCGAGTTTTTTAGGATGCATTAGTGAGTCTGGACTTCGACCGTGTTTTCTTTAAAAATGATTGCTTAACATTTTTGTTGGAAACTATATATTATTAACATGTATATATTATGTGATATATTAATCTCTTAACATGTTTGATATTGTGTGATAGATGTCTACCTCTAGTACAAATCCCATTGACTCACCTAATAATAATGAAGAGTCGAATATATATTGGACTGATTCACAAGTTCCCGAAGAGGAACCGGAAGAAGAATCAGAACTGGAAGAAGAATCAAAACCGGAAGAGGAGGAACCGGAGGAGGAAATAGAACCGGTGGGGGAAATAATAAAACGGTTAAGTAAAAAAAAATCCTCAACCAACCGACCAAGGTTAATTATGGTCAATGGTGTTTCCGCCAAGGAAGCAAAATATTGGGAGGATTACCAATTCTCCGATGAATCGGATTCCGACGAGAATTCCGATGATGTTATAGAAATTACCCCAACTGAATTTAAAAAGGCAAAAGAAAATAATAAGGGAAAGGACATAAAAATAGAGAAATCTAATTCCAACCCCGATGAACTTTATATGTATCGTCAAACCCCGAAGTCCTTAAGTTGTAACAATGACCCGGGAACCTCTAAACCACCAGGTTTTTCTAAACCGTTGTGGAAAACGACAGCTAGTATTAGGGGAACATCATATATCCCTAGAAACTTGGCAAAACGAACCAAAACCGAAGAAGAAGAAACGAGCGAGTCGGAATAAGATAGTCGTATTCGTGTGGTGTAATATATGTAATATAGTGTGCTTATGCTTTATGATATATGTAAAAATTGCTTGTATTAATAAGTATTTTTTTATGAATCTAACTCTTGTCTATTTTACAGTTTAAAAACACAAAATAGATAGACAACCCAATATTTTAAGAGACCTACCCGGAGACATGATTGAAGAAATCTTGTCTAGAGTCGGTCAGAATTCCTTGGCACAACTATTTAAGGCGAGATCAGTTTGTAAGACATTCGAAGAACGTTCCAAGAATGTCTTGGTTTATAAGAGACTTTCGTTTGAAAGATGGGGGATATCACATTGGGAAACCCATAAGTTACGATGTGTTTACTTTGACGCATATATTGCGGGGAACCCAAATGCTATTTTACGCAATGGGATAAGAAATTATTTTGACTCAATGTATCCGAATATAGGACTTCATGATTTAGAAAAAGCGGCAAACATGCAACATAAAGAAGCATACTATGCTTACGGGTTAGTAATGTTCGCTTCTCACCAAAGTGAGAAAAAGAACATCGGGCTACAACTATTAACCAAAACGTTTCCACAAGTGACGGAGTCGGTAATTGGGGTAAGAAATGAGATTTTTAGGTTATCACGAGACTGTTGGTCATTACATAACCCTCGTCCCTTTGACGACGTTACAACACGCTGTCTTATCAACAGCCATAACGGTTATGTTCCACAAGACCAAGGATGGGAAGTAGTCCTAGTAAAACTGAAATGTCCCGTTCTTATTGATTAAAAACGTTCCATATTAATTGATTTCGTTGCGAGGTTTTGACCTCTATATGAGACGTTTTTCAAAGACTGCATTCATTTTAAAACAAACCATAACCTTTATTTCATCAATAAAGGTTTAAAAAGCTTTACGTAGATTATCAAATAATGATAATCTAAAATATCCTGTTTCCACACGACCATTACATAATGGTTTACAATACAAATATGTTACAACAAAATAAGTTTCTTGAATGCAGTTTTTACACAATATCATACAAGCATGGACTCCAAATCTCGTCCTTATTTAAGTATGCGACAGCGGAAGCTCTTAATAATCACCTGAGAATAAACATGCTTAAAACGTCAACAAAAATGTTGGTGAGTTATAGGTTTAACCTATATATATCAAATCGTAACAATAGACCACAAGATTTCATATTTCAATACACATCCCATACATAGAGATAAAAATCATTCATATGGTGAACACCTGGTAACCGACATTAACAAGATGCATATATAAGAATATCCCCATCATTCCGGGACACCCTTCGGATATGATATAAATTTCGAAGTACTAAAGCATCCGGTACTTTGGATGGGGTTTGTTAGGCCCAATAGATCTATCTTTAGGATTCGCGTCAATTAGGGTGTCTGTTCCCTAATTCTTAGATTACCAGACTTAATAAAAAGGGGCATATTCGATTTCGATAATTCAACCATAGAATGTAGTTTCACGTACTTGTGTCTATTTTGTAAATCATTTATAAAACCTGCATGTATTCTCATCCCAAAAATATTAGATTTTAAAAGTGGGACTATAACTCACTTTCACAGATTTTTAGTTCATCGGGAAGTAAGACTTGGCCACTGGTTGATTCACGAACCTATAACAATATATACATATATATATCAAAGTATGTTCAAAATATATTTACAATACTTTTAATACATTTTGATGTTTTAAGTTTATTAAGTCAGCTGTCCTCATTAGTAACCTACAACTAGTTGTCCACAGTTAGATGTACAGAAATAAATCGATAATTATTATCTCGAATCAATCCACGACTCAGTGTATATGTATCTCAGTATTGATCACAACTCAAACTATATATATATTTTGGAATCAACCTCAACCCTGTATAGCTAACTCCAACATTCACATATAGAGTGTCTATGGTTGTTCCGCAGTATATATATAGATGGGTCGACATGATAGGTCGAAACATTGTATACGTGTCTATGGTATCTCAAGATTACATAATATACAATATAAGTTGATTAGGTTATGGTTGGAATAGATTTATTACTAACTTTCACGTAGGTAAAATGAGTAGTTTTTATCAATCTTGTTTTACTCGCCATTTCTTCGTTTCTAATCCGTTTTGAGTGATTCCAGTGGCCACGGTTTCGTATTGAACTTAAATTTATGAATATAAATATAAAAAGTATAAGTTTATAGTCGGAAATACAAGTTACAAGTCGTTTTTGAAAGAGGTAGTCATTTCCGTCGAAAGAACGACATCTTGATGACCATTTTGAAAAACATACTTTCACTTTGAGTTTAACCATGATTTTTGGATATAGTTTCATGTTCATAAGAAAAATCATTTTTCCAGAAGTATAGCTTTTAAATCAAAGTTCTTCTTAGCTTTTAATTATCCCAACCAAAACAGCCCCCGGTTTTACTACGACGGCGTATATCCAGTTTTATGGTGTTTATCGTGTTTTCGGGTTTTAAATCATTAAGTTAGCATATCATATATATATATAGAACATGTGTTTAGTTGATTTTAAAAGTCTAGTTAGAAGGATTAACTTTATTTGCGAACAAGTTTAGAATTAACTAAACTATGTTCTAGTGATTACAAGTTTATAACGTTGAATAAGACAGCTTTTTATGTATGAATCGAATGATGTTATGAACATCATTACTACCTCAAGTTCCTTGGATAAACCTACTGGAAATGAGAAAAATGGATCTAGCTTCAAAGGATCCTTGGATGGCTTGAAAGTTCTTGAAGCAGAATCATGACACGAAAATAATTTCAAGTAAGATTTCCACTCAAAATAAGATTGTTATAGTTATAGAAATTGAATTAAAGTTTGAATATGATTATTACCTTGTATTAGAAAGATAACCTACTGTAATTAACAAAGGTTTCTTGATCTTGAATGATTACTTGGAATGGATTTAGAAAACTTGGAAGTAAACTTGCAATCTTGGAAGTATTCTTGATTTTATGAAACTAGAACTTTTGGAATTTATGAAGAACACTTAGAACTTGAAGATAGAACTTGAGAGAGATCAATTAGATGAAGAAAATTGAAGAATGAAAGTGTTTGTAGGTGTTTTTGGTCGTTGGTGTATGGATTAGATATAAAGGATATGTAATTTTGTTTTCATGTAAATAAGTCATGAATGATTACTCATATTTTTGTAATTTTATGAGATATTTCATGCTAGTTTCCAAATGATGGTTCCCACATATGTTAGGTGACTCACATGGGCTGCTAAGAACTGATCATTGGAGTGTATATACCAATAGTACATACATCTAAAAGCTGTGTATTGTACGAGTACGAATACGGGTGCATACGAGTAGAATTGTTGATGAAACTGAACGAGGATGTAATTGTAAGCATTTTTGTTAAGTAGAAGTATTTTGATAAGTGTCTTGAAGTCTTTCAAAAGTGTACGAATATATATTAAAACACTACATGTATATACATTTTAACTGAGTCATTAAGTCATCGTTAGTCGTTACATGTAAGTGTTGTTTTGAAACCTTTAGGTTAACGATCTTGTTAAGTGTTGTTAACCCAATGTTTATAATATAAAATGAGATTTTAAATTATTATATTATCATGATATTATGATGTATAAATATATCTTAATATGATATATATACATTAAATGTCGTTACAACGATAATCGTTACATATATGTCTCGTTTCAAAATCATTAAGTTAGTAGTCTTGTTTTTACATATGTAGTTCATTGTTAATATACTTAATGATATGTTTACTTATCATAATATTATGTTAACTATATATATATATATATATATATCCATATATATGTCATCATATAGTTTTTACAAGTTTTAACGTTCGTGAATCACCGGTCAACTTGGGTGGTCAATTGTCTATATGAAACATATTTCAATTAATCAAGTCTTAACAAGTTTGATTGCTTAACATGTTGGAAACATTTAATCATGTAAATATCAATCTCAATTAATATATATAAACATGGAAAAGTTCGGGTCACTACAAAAACCAGAATGCATGACTTGTTTCTGGACGTATGAATTACGTGTCTTTATTGCCTTTGCTGAACGACTTGTGTACTAGCTAGAATTATCTTCACAACTATCTTGTATCAAAATTATTGTGTGCTATATTTCATGCTTTATGTAAAATAAGCGGTATTGTAAGTTTGTAAAATATTGTATAAAAGTTTGAACGCGAAATATTATTAAAATCAGTTTTTCATATAGAATTGTAGTAGTTGAATTGTATATTAGCTACTAAGTATGAACTTAACGGGTTGGTACTACCCGAATTTAAACTTATAAAACGCTAATATGAAGAAAAAGCTTTTATAAATGAGTTCATATTATGCTACAAAATACTATTAACTACTCTTAATATTCTGTATGATTAACTTGTTCCATTTGACTATTTTGAAGAAAATGGCACCGACTACTCGACACACCGTGAATATGAATGAAGAGGAATTATGTACTTTTCTAGCTTCAAACATAGCCACAGTACAGGCTACGCTACATACCAACAATAACCTTGGATCTAGCAGTACAGGAAATCGTGTAGGATGCACCTACAAATAATTCACTGCCTGCAAACCTTTGGAATTTGATGGAACCGAAGGACCGATCGGATTGAAACGGTGGACCGGGAAGGTCGAATCGGTGTTTGCCATAAGTAAGTGTACTGAAGAGGACAAAGTGAAGTACGCTACGCATACCTTCACAGGTTCTGCGTTAACATGGTGGAATATCTATCTAGAGCAAGTGGGACAAGATGATGCGTACGCACTACCGTGGTCAGCATTCAAGCACTTGATGAACGAGAAGTACCGTCCCAGAACTGAGGTCAATAAGCTCAAGACAGAACCTAGAGGGTTACGAACCCAAGGATTTAATATTACCACGTACGAAAGACGATTCACAGAATTGTACCTATTGTGTCCGGGAGCGTTCGAAGATGAGGAAGAGAAGATCGACGCGTTTGTGAAAGGATTACCGAAAAGGAATCCAAGAAGATATAAGTTCACACGAGCCCGCCTCCATACAATAGGCATGTAGAATGGCTCACAAACTAGTGAACCAGATTGAGGAAAGAATTAAAGAACAGACGGCTGAAGAGGACAATGTGAAGCAAGTCAAAAGAAAGTGGGAGGAAAACGGTGATAAGAATCACCAATACAACAACAACAGCAATTACAATAATAATCGCAACAATTATCCCAACAATCGCAACATTAATCGCAACTACAACAAACGGCCCAACAACAACAACAACAACAACAACAACAACAACAACAATAACAGCAACTACAACAATCATCCCAACAACAATAACAACCGCAACAACAACAACAATCAGAAGCAACTATGCCAAAGGTGTGAAAAGTATCACTCGGGGTTCTGCACCAAATTTTGCAACAAGTGTAAAAGAAATGGTCATAGCGCGGCGAAGTGTGAGGTGTACGGACCAAGGGTTAACAGAACGAAAGGAACAAATGGTGTCGGAACGAGTAATGGCGGAGCAAGTAGTGTCAGAGCAAGTTATGCCAATGTAGTTTGTTATAAATGTGGAAAACCGGGCCACATTATTAGAAATTGCCCGAACCAGGAGAACACGAATGGACAAGGCCGCAAAAGAGTTTTCAATATTAATGCGGCAGAGGCACAGGAAGACCCAGAGCTTGTTACGGGTACGTTTCTTATTGACAATAAATCTGCTTACATTTTATTTGATTCGGGTGCGGATAGAAGCTATATGAGTAGAGATTTTTGTGCTAAATTAAGTTGCCCATTGACGCCTTTGGATAGTAAATTTTTACTCGAATTAGCAAATGGTAAATTAATTTCAGCAGATAATATATGTCGGAATCGAGAAATTAAACTGGTTAGCGAAATATTTAAGATTGATTTGATACCAGTAGAGTTAGGGAGTTTTGATGTAATAGTTGGCATGGACTGGCTGAAGAAGGTGAAAGCAGAGATCGTATGTTATAAAAATGCAATTTGCATTGTACGAGAAGAAGGAGAACCCTTAATGGTGTACGGAGAAAAGGGCAACATGAAGCTACATCTTATTAGTAATTTGAAGGTACAAAAACTAATAATAAAAGGTTGTTATGATGTTCTAGCACACGTCAAGAAAGTAGAAACCGAAGAAAAGAGCATCAATGATGTTCCCGTCGCAAAAGAATTTCCCGATGTATTTCCGAAAGAATTACCGGGACTACCTCCACATCGATCTGTTGAATTTCAAATAGATCTTGTACCAGGAGCTGCACCAATAGCTCGTGCTCCTTATAGACTCGCACCCAGCGAGATGAAAGAACTGCAAAGTCAACTGCAAGAACTATTAGAACGTGGTTTCATTCGACCAAGCACATCACCATGGGGAGCTCCTGTTTTGTTTGTCAAGAAGAATGATGGTACATTTAGGTTGTGTATTGACTACAGAGAGTTGAACAAACTTACCATCAAAAACCGTTATCCACTGCCGAGAATTGATGACTTATTTGATCAACTACAAGGCTCGTCGGTTTATTCGAAGATCGATTTACATTCTGGATATCATCAAATGCGAGTAAAGGAGGATGATATTCCAAAAACTGCTTTTAGGACGCGTTATGGTCATTACGAGTTTATGGTTATGCCGTTTGGATTGACTAACGCACCAGCTGTGTTCATGGACCTTATGAACCAAGTGTGTGGGCCATATCTTAACAAGTTTGTCATTGTTTTCATCGATGACATACTTATTTACTCAAAGAATGATCAAGAGCACGAAGAACATTTGAGAAAAGTGCTAGAAGTATTGAGGAAAGAAAAACTGTACGCTAAGTTTTCAAAGTGTGCATTTTGGTTGGAAGAAGTTCAATTCCTCGGTCACATAGTGAACAAAGAAGGTATCCAGGTGGACCTGGCAAAGATCGAAACCGTTGAAAAGTGGGAAACCCCAAAAACTCCGAAGCATATACGTCAATTTTTAGGATTGGCTGGTTACTACAGAAGATTCATCCAAGATTTCTCCAAAATAGCAAAACCCTTGACTGCATTAACGCATAAAGGGAAGAAATTTGAATGGAAGGATGAACAAGAGAAGGCGTTTCAATTATTGAAAAAAAAGCTAACTACGGCACCTATATTGTCATTGCCTGAAGGGAATGATGATTTTGTGATTTATTGTGATGCATCAAAGCAAGGTCTCGGTTGTGTATTAATGCAACGGACGAAGGTGATTGCTTATGCGTCTAGACAATTGAAGATTCACGAGCAAAATTATACGACGCATGATTTGGAATTAGGCGCAATTGTTTTTGCATTAAAGACTTGGAGGCACTACTTATATGGGGTCAAAAGTATTATATATACCGACCACAAAAGTCTTCAACACATATTTAATCAGAAACAACTGAATATGAGGCAGCGTAGGTGGATTGAATTGTTGAATGATTACGACTTTGAGATTCGTTACCACCCGGGGAAGGCAAATGTGGTAGCCGATGCCTTGAGCAGGAAGGACAGAGAACCCATTCGAGTAAAATCTATGAATATAATGATTCATAATAACCTTACTACTTAAATAAAGGAGGTGCAACAAGGAGTATTAAAAGAGGGAAATTTAAAGGATGAAATACCCAAACGATCGGAGAAGCATCTTAATATTCGGGAAGACGGGACCCGGTATAGGGCTGAAAGGATTTGGGTACCAAAATTTGGAGATATGAGAGAAATGGTACTTAGAGAAGCTCATAAAACCAGATACTCAATACATCCTGGAACGGGGAAGATGTACAAGGATCTCAAGAAACATTTTTGGTGGCCGGGTATGAAAGCCGATGTTGCTAAATACGTAGGAGAATGTTTGACGTGTTTTAAGGTCAAAGCTGAGCATCAGAAACCATCAGGTCTACTTCAACAACCTGAAATCCCAGAATGGAAATGGGAAAACATTACCATGGATTTCATCACTAAATTGCCAAGGACTGCAAGTGGTTTTGATACTATTTGGGTAATAGTTGATCGTCTCACCAAATCAGCACACTTCCTGCCAATAAGAGAAGATGACAAGATGGAGAAGTTAGCACGACTGTATTTGAAGGAAGTCATCTCCAGATATGGAATACCAATCTCTATTATCTCTGATAGGGATGGCAGATTTATTTCAAGATTCTGGCAGACATTACAGCACGCATTAGGAACTCGTCTAGACATGAGTACTGCCTATCATCCACAAACTGATGGGCAGAGTAAAAGGACGATACAAACGCTTGAAGACATGCTACGAGCATGTGTTACTGATTTTGGAAACAGTTGGGATCGACATCTACCGTTAGCAGAATTTTCTTACAACAACAGCTACCATTCAAGCATTGAGATGGCGCCGTTTGAAGCACTTTATGGTAGAAAGTACAGGTCTCCAATTTGTTGGAGTGAAGTGGGGGATAGACAGATTACGGGTCCGGAGATAATACAAGAAACTACCGAGAAGATCATCCAAATTCAACAACGGTTGAAAACCACCCAAAGTCGACAAAAGAGCTACGCTGACATTAAAAGAAAAGATATAGAATTTGAAATTGGAGAGATGGTCATGCTTAAAGTTGCACCTTGGAAAGGCGTTGTTCGATTTGGTAAACGAGGGAAATTAAATCCAAGGTATATTGGACCATTCAAGATTATTGATCGTGTCGGACCAGTAGCTTACCGACTTGAGTTACCTCAACAACTCGCGGCTGTACATAACACTTTCCACGTCTCGAATTTGAAGAAATGTTTTGCTAAAGAAGATCTCACTATTCCGTTAGATGAAATCCAAATCAACGAAAAACTTCAATTCATCGAAGAACCCGTCGAAATAAAGGATCGTGAGGTTAAAAGACTTAAGCAAAACAAGATACCAATTGTTAAGGTTCGATGGAATGCTCGTAGAGGACCCGAGTTCACCTGGGAACGAGAAGATCATATGAAGAAGAAATACCCGCATTTATTTCCAGAAGATACGTCAACATCTCCAACTGCTTAAAATTTCGGGACGAAATTTATTTAACGGGTAGGTACTGTAGTGACCCGAACTTTTCCATGTTTATATATATATATATATATATATATATATATATATATATATTAAATGAAATTGTTATTTACATGATTAAGTGTTTCCAACATGTTAAGCAATCAAACTTGTTAAGACTTGATTAATTGAAATAGGTTTCATATAGACAATTGACCACCCAAGTTGACCGGTGATTCACGAACGTTAAAACTTGTAAAAACTATACGATGACATATATATGGTTATATATATATAGTTAACATGATTTTATTATAAGTATGTATCTCATTAGGTATTTTAACAATGAGTTATATACATAAAAATGAGACTATTAATTTAAGAAACTCGAAAACGATATATATAACGATTATCGTTATAACAACGTCTTACTAGGTACATATGAATCATATTAAGATATTGATACACTTGGTTAATTATGTTAAATGATAAGTAAATATATTGTTAAGTGTATTAACAATGAAATACATATGTAAAAATAAGACTACTAACTTAATGATTTCGAAACGAGACATATATGTAACGATTATCGTTGTAACGACATTTAACTGTATATATATCATACTAAGATATATTATATATCATAATATCATGATAATATAACAATTTAACATCTCATTTGTTATAATAAACAATGGGTTAACAACATTCAACAAGATCGTTAACCTAAAGGTTTCAAAACAACATTTACATGTAACGACTAACGATGACTTAACGACTCAGTTAAAATGTATATACATGTAGTGTTTTAATATGTATTCATACACTTTTGAAAGACTTCAAGACACTTATCAAAATACTTCTACTTAACAAAAATGCTTACAATTACATCCTCGTTCAGTTTCATCAACAATTCTACTCGTATGCACCCGTATTCGTACTCGTACAATACACAGCTTTTAGATGTATGTACTATTGGTATATACACTCCAATTATTAGCTCTTAGCAGCCCATGTGAGTCACCTAACACATTTGGGAACCATCATTTGGTAACTAGCATAAAATATCTCATAAAATTACAAAAATATGAGTAATCATTCATGACTTATTTACATGAAAACAAAATTTCATATCCTTTATATCTAATCCATACACCAATGACCAAAAACACCTACAAACACTTTCATTCTTCAATTTTCTTCATCTAATTGATCTCTCTCAAGTTCTATCTTCAAGTTCTAAGTGTTCTTCATAAATTTCAAAAGTTCTAGTTTCATAAAATCAAGAATACTTCCAAGATTGCAAGTTTACTTCCAAGTTTTCTAAATCCATTCCAAGTAATCATCCAAGATCAAGAAACCTTTGTTACTTACAGTAGGTTATATTTCTAATACAAGGTAATAATCATATTCAAACTTTAATTCAATTTCTATAACTATAACAATTTTATTTTGAGTGGAAATCTTACTTGAAATTGTTTTCGTGTCATGATTCCGCTTCAAGAACTTTCAAGCCATCCAAGGATCCTTTGAAGCTAGATCTAATTTTTTCATTTCCAGTAGGTTTATCCAAGGAACTTGAGGTAGTAATGATGTTCATAACATCATTCGATTCATACATATAAAGCTATCTTATTCGAAGGTTTAAACTTGTAATCACTAGAACATAGTTTAGTTAATTCTAAACTTGTTCGCAAATAAAAGTTAATCCTTCTAACTTGACTTTTAAAATCAACTAAACACATGTTCTATATCTATATGATATGCTAACTTAATGATTTAAAACCTGGAAACACGAAAAACACCGTAAAACCGGATTTACGCCGTCGTAGTAACACCGCGGGCTGTTTTGGGTTAGTTAATTAAAAACTATGATAAACTTTGATTTAAAAGTTTTTATTCTTGGAAAATGATTTTTATTATGAACATGAAACTATATCCAAAAATTATGGTTAAACTCAAAGTTGAAGTATGTTTTCTAAAATGGTCATCTAGACGTCGTTCTTTCGACTGAAATGACTACCTTTACAAAAACGACTTGTAACTTATTTTTCCGACTATAAACCTATACTTTTTCTGTTTAGATTCATAAAATAGAGTTCATTATGAAACCATAGCAATTTGATTCACTCAAAACGGATATAAAATGAAGAAGTTATGGGTAAAACAAGATTGGATAATTTTTCTCATTTTAGCTACGTGAAAATTGGTAACAAATCTATTCCAACCATAACTTAATCAACTTGTATTGTATATTATGTAATCTTGAGATACCATAGACACGTATACAATGTTTCGACCTATCATGTCGACACATCTATATATATTTCGGAACAACCATAGACACTCTATATGTGAATGTTGGAGTTAGCTATACAGGGTTGAGGTTGATTCCAAAATATATATAGTTTGAGTTGTGATCAATACTGAGATACGTATACACTGGGTCGTGAATTGATTCAAGATAATATTTATCGATTTATTTCTGTACATCTAACTGTGGACAACTAGTTGTAGGTTACTAACGAGGACAGCTGACTTAATAAACTTAAAACATCAAAATATATTAAAAGTGTTGTAAATATATTTTGAACATACTTTGATATATATGTATATATTGTTATAGGTTCGTGAATCAATCAGTGGCCAAGTCTTACTTCCCGACGAAGTAAAAATCCGTGAAAGTGAGTTATAGTCCCACTTTTAAAATCTAATTTTTTTGGGATGAGAATACATGCAGGTTTTATAAATGATTTACAAAATAGACACAAGTACGTGAAACTACATTCTATGGTTGAATTATCGAAATCGAATATGCCCCTTTTTATTAAGTCTGGTAATCTAAGAATTAGGGAACAGACACCCTAATTGACGCGAATCCTAAAGATAGATCTATTGGGCCTAACAAACCCCATCCAAAGTACCGGATGCTTTAGTACTTCGAAATTTATATCATATCCGAAGGGTGTCCCGGAATGATGGGGATATTCTTATATATGCATCTTGTTAATGTCGGTTACCAGGTGTTCACCATATGAATGATTTTTATCTCTATGTATGGGATGTGTATTGAAATATGAAATCTTGTGGTCTATTGTTACGATTTGATATATATAGGTTAAACCTATAACTCACCAACATTTTTGTTGACGTTTAAAGCATGTTTATTCTCAGGTGAATACTAAGAGCTTCCGCTGTTGCATACTAAGATAAGGACAAGATTTGGAGTCCATGTTTGTATGATATTGTGTAAAAACTGCATTCAAGAAACTGATTTCGATGTAACATATTTGTATTGTAAACCATTATGTAATGGTCGTGTGTAAACAGGATATTTTAGATTATCATTATTTGATAATCTACGTAAAGCTTTTTAAACCTTTATTTATGAAATAAAGGTTATGGTTTGTTTTAAAATGAATGCAGTCTTTGAAAAACGTCTCATATAGAGGTCAAAACCTCGCAACGAAATCAATTAATATGGAACGTTTTTAATCAATAAGAACGGGACATTTCAAATAAACATGCTTAAAACGTCAACAAAAAATGTTGGTGAGTTATAGGTTTAACCTATATATATCAAATCGTAACAATAGACCACAAGATTTCATATTTCAATATACATCCCATACATAGAGATAAAAATCATTCATATGGTGAACATCTGGTAACCGACATTAACAAGATGCATATATAAGAATATCCCCATCATTCCGGGATCCTCCTTCGGACATGATATAAATTTCGAAGTACTAAAGCATCCGGTACTTTGGATGGGGCTTGTTGGGCCCGATAGATCTATCTTTAGGATTCGCGTCAATTAGGGTGTCTGTTCCCTAATTCTTAGATTACCAGACTTAATAAAAAGAGGAATATTCGATTTCGATAATTCATCCATAGAATGTAGTTTCACGTACTTGTGTCTATTTTGTAAATCATTTTTAAAACCTGCATGTATTCTCATCCCAAAAATATTAGATTTTAAAAGTGGGACTATAACTCACTTTCACAGATTTTTACTTCATCGGGAAGTAAGACTTGGCCACTGGTCGATTCACGAACCTATAACAAATATGTACATATATATCAAAGTATGTTCAAAATATATTTACAACACTTTTAATACATTTTGATGTTTTAAGTTTATTAAGTCAGCTGTCCTCGTTAGTAACCTACAACTAGTTGTCCAACGTTAGATGTACAGAAAAAAATTGATATATATTATCTTGAATCAATCCACGACCCAGTGTATACACGTCTCAGGCTAGATCACAACTCAAAGTATATATATTTTTGGAATCAACCTCAACCCTGTATAGCTAACTCCCACATTACTGCATATAGAGTGTCTATAGTTGTTCCAAATAATATATACACATGGGTTGATATGATATGTCAAAACATTTGCATACGTGTCTATGGTATCCCAAGATTACATAATATATTAGAATACATGTATAATACAATATAAGTTAGCTAGGATATGATTAATATAGATTTGTTACCAATTTTCACGTTGCTACAACAGGAAAAATTATCCAATCTTGTTTTACCCATAACTTCTTCATTTTAAATCCGTTTTGAGTGAATCAAATTGCTATGGTTTCATATTGAACTCTATTTTATGAATCTAAACAGAAAAAGTATAGGTTTATAGTCGGAAATATAAGTTACAAGTCGTTTTTGTAAAGGTAGTCATTTCAGTGTAAAGAACGACGTCTAGATGACCATTTTAGAAAACATACTTCCACTTTGAGTTTAACCATGATTTTTGGATATAGTTTCATGTTCATAAGAAAAATCATTTTCCCAGAAGAACAACTTTTAAATCAAAGTTTATCATAGTTTTTAATTAACTAACCCAAAACAGCCCGCGGTGTTACTACGACGGCGTATGTCCGGTTTTACAGTGTTCTTCGTGTTTCCAGGTTTTAAATCATTAAGTTAGCATATCATATAGATATAGAACATGTGTTTAGTTGATTTTAAAAGTCAAGTTAGAAGGATTAACTTTTGTTTGCGAACAAGTTTAGAATTAACTAAACTATGTTCTAGTGATTACAAGTTTAAACCTTCGAATATGATAGCTTTATATGTATGAATCGAATGATGTTATGAACATCATTACTAACTCAAGTTTTCTGGATAAATCTACTGGAAATGAGAAAAATGGATCTAGCTTCAAAGGATCCTTGGATGGCTTGAAAGTTCTTGAGGCAGAATCATGACACGAAAACAAGTTCAAGTAAGATTTCCACTCGAAAAAAGATTGTTATAGTTATAGAAATTGAATCAAAGTTTGAATATGAGTATTACCTTATATTAGAAAGATATCTTACTGTAAATAAGAAAGATTTCTTTAGGTTGGATGATCACTCTACAAGATTGGAAGTAAGCTAGCAAACTTGGAAGTATTCTTGATTTTATGAAACTAGAACTTGTAGAATTTATGAAGAACACTTAGAACTTGAAGATAGAACTTGAGAGAGATTAATTAGATGAAGAAAAATTGAAGAATGAAAGTATTTGTAGGTGTTTTTGGTCGTTGGTATATAGATTAGATATAAAGGATGGGTAATTTTGTTTACATGTAAATAAGTCATGAATGATTACTCATATTTTTGTAATTTTATGAGATATTTCATGCTAGTTGCCAAATGATGGTTTCCACATGTGTTAGGTGACTCACATGGGCTGCTAAGAGTTGATCATTGGAGTGTATATACCAATAGTACATACATCTAAAAGCTGTGTATTGTACGAGTACGAATACGGGTGCATACGAGTAGAATTGTTGATGAAACTGAACGAGAATGTAATTGTAAGCATTTTTGTTAAGTAGAAGTATTTTGATAAGTGTCTTGAAGTCTTTCAAAAGTGTATGAATACATATTAAAACACTACATGTATATACATTTTAACTGAGTCGTTAAGTCATCGTTAGTCGTTACATGTAAGTGTTGTTTTGAAACCTTTAGGTTAACGATCTTGTTAAATGTTGTTAACCCATTGTTTATTAAATCAAATGAGATGTTAAATTATTACATTATTATGATATCATGATGTATTAATATATCTTAATATGATATATATACCTTAAATGTCGTTACAACGATAATCGTTACATATATGTCTCGTTTCAAAATCATTAAGTTAGTAGTCTTGTTTTTACATATGTAGTTCATTGTTAATATACTTAATGATATGTTTACTTATCATAATATCATGTTAACTATATATATAACCATATATATGTCATCATATAGTTTTTACAAGTTTTAACGTTCGTGAATCACCGGTCAACTTGGGTGGTCAATTGTCTATATGAAACATATTTCAATTAATCAAGTCTTAACAAGTTTGATTGCTTAACATGTTGGAAACACTTAATTATGTAAATAACAATTTCATTTAATATATATATAAACATGGAAAACTTCGGGTCACTACAACCAAAACCATCGAACCATTTACTGCAAGATGCTATCCAAAACACTCTTTTCCTAATTAAAACCCAACCCATAACAACACATACATCCATCTATTTTGCTGTTTCGCTACAGCTAATACATGTTGCTCGTTCCTGTCTTCTTATCGCTAAACCATACCACAAAACCACCCCCACCCATTATCAACCCACTTTCTAATTGGTTTTCAGTTTCCATCATAAAAACCCAAATTAATTACCACATCCACAACCATCAAACCCAGGTCAAGAATATTCATAATCAATCAAAGAAACACAGGTTAATAGAGCAAAATATTTACAATCCTAATTAGAGAGTTAGAAAAGGACATTACACCGAAGAGTACAAAAACTTGTTGATCCAGCTCTGCAAACATTCCTTCACAATAACACAAGCACATCATCAGAAAGTAGAAACAATAACAGATTCATAACTAATTGATTTGAGTTCATCTTCCTAGAATATTCAAGCCCTTCGATCCAATTTTCAATTCATGAACTATAAGGTATTCCTGGAAAATAATTGATTAATTATGAGTGTTTCTAAACGAGTTTCAAAAGGAAATTCATACCTGATACGCTCTGAATTTCAAATTCATCATTCATCGTCGCCTCTATTCATAGCAAAATTTGAGTCGTTATTGTTCTTGATCTCGATTTCTTTCACAGAACCTCTTCAGTGTAGGTCTAGGAAACGAATTTAGTTGATCTTATGATATGATTTTAGGGGAACTGATCTTGGAAATATCTGGGGTGTCGTATGATTTGGGGGAAGATTGAACTGAGTTGGGAAGCTGGGAACCGAACAATTTAAGAAGGGCAATGAACTGCTGTTGGGCTTATGTGTTTTCTAATTGGGCCGAGAGTTAATTGTTGATTGGGCCGTGTATGAGTGTGCAGCTGGGCCAAGAAACTTGGTTTAGTCGATGGCAGACTCATGAAATCAGTATTTGGGTTAAAATGAAATTAAGTTGTATAATAAATTAGTAAAATAAGAAGTAGCTGAATGGTTGGGTATGTTGCCGGGTTAACTAGAGGTCGTGGGTTCGAATCTTGTTTGAAGCATTTATTTTTTTGGAAAAGCTCTTAAGGTAGTATGATATCTCTTATTATCATCATCATCATCATCATCATTATTATTATCATTATCATTATTATTATTATTATTATTATTATTATTATTATTATTATTATTATTATTATTATTATTATTATTATTATTATTATTATTATTATTATTATTATTATTATCATTTTTAATGTAGGTAGTATTATTATTGAAACTAAGTTTCTTTTTATAAAAATTATCATTTTTATTAATAAAACTATCATTATTATTATTATTAGAATTATCATTATTTTTATCATTATTATTTTTATTATCATTTTTATTATCATTTTTATTATTTCTAACACTAATATTATTATTTTTATCATTATTATTATTAGTATTATTAATATATCAAATAAAGATTTTCTATATAAAAATATGTTATTTACATAAAACATAACTATATTAATATGTTTGTAATAAATATTATTTATCTATTTAATGTATATAAAAATAAATATAGTTAATTTAGTTATGAATGAAACGTACAAGTTACAAAAATAACAATTAATAATAATACCAAATTATTTGATTACTATTATATGTGTTAATATACATAATTGATATAGGTTCGTGAATCCGATGCCAACCTTACACTTGTTCAATGATATTATATGTATTTTTACTACGAAATACAGTATGGTGAGTTTCATTTGATCCCTTTTTACTCATTACATTTTTGGGCTGAGAATACATGCAAATGCTTTATTAACTGGTTTACAATATTTATATGCGTGTGTTCATTTGATTCCCTTTTACTCTTTACATTTTTGGGACTGAGAATACATGCGCTGCTTTATAACTGATTTACAACTGTTTTATTCAATGCTTTTACAATCTATATTTTTGGAATACATGAGATGCTTTTATAAATGTTTGACGAGATAGACACAAGCAAAACATTCCTCGAATGAATTATTATGCAGACAGAAGTTCTGTGGATTACTATTGAATTAGTTGGACGTGATAATTGCCACTAATTGTTGTGAATATTTTCCTCTGATTATTATTGCTTGGTAACCTAAGAATTAGAATCGGGTATGCCCCTAATTCACGCGAATTCTAAAGGTAGCTACCGGGTTTAACACCCCCACCCAGAATGTTCACTAGACGGAAGAGCTAGTGGGCGTGGTGTTTAGTACTTCGAAGTTTATATGATTATTATACAGACGAGATGTTCTGTTTTGGGGATATTATTATGCGCATTATATGTTAAGGTCGGTTACCAAGCCAAGCTATGAAAGCAAATGAAAAGTGAATGTTATGTATAGAGAGAATAATTTTATACATAGGTTATATGTTTGTTATTTTTGTGCACGAGATATGTGTACGGTTACTAAGATTTATGAAAGATGATTTCGTACACGAGAAAGGTGTACTGTATTTAAAAGATATCGCATGTACATTACAGGTGGGTATAGGATTCGGGCCCATTTGTACCATGCAGGATTTAAATCTTGTGGTCTATCAAAATGATGAATTTTATTGTTTTATGATAAACTAATGAACTCACCAACCTTTTGGTTGACACTTTAAAGCATGTTTATTCTCAGGTTTGAAAGAAATCTTTCGCTGTGCATTTGCTCATCTTAGAGATATTACTTGGAGTCATTCATGGCATATAGAGTGGAGTACCTCGCAGTGGGACCATATGTTGAAAACTTCGTCCAGATGGATTAGGACGGGTCTTTACAATATGGATGAAAAAGTTTCATCCATGATATATCCATTTACTCCCGAAATACATATATAAATACATAAATATAGATACTTGCAAACACATTTACTATTACAAATACATTTACGATTATACATATATTTTTCTTAAAATCATATAATGAGTTAAGCATAATATATTACAAAAAACACGTATATCTAATCAAATAAACATACAAATTACACATATAATATGTTATAGTCTATATTTAATAGTAAGTTTAACAAATTTTATTATATCATCGATGGAGATCACACGTTATTCATGATAGATTTTAGTTATGCCACATTATATACATTTTTTTTATACTACGTATTTTTTTAATCTGTAAATTACGAAATAATAACGGATATCCATTAACCCGCTTTATCCATTGGATATGAATATGGATGGATAAATTAAATGGATATGGATATGAATATGGATAAATGAAAACTAAATGGATATGTATATGGATACGACCCCACCCGATCCATATCCGACCCATTGACATCCCTAGAAGAGATTGATAACTGTGTGAGAAACTTTTTCCCTCTAAATGTATTTATTGATTCTGGAGTATTTATTATTGAAGTTCAAATTAAACTACCTCATTCCTTTCAGGTTTCCCCTTTTATCACTGCCGCTAGTGAGTTTTGATCACTAAGGTTATTTATTAATCGTTAAGTTTTTACTGTACTCATTTGATTGTTAGGGTTTTATTTTCATTATATTAATTTATAATTTATATTAATTTGACTTGAATTTGATTAGATGAAATGATGTTAAATGTGAGTTGATGTTTGACCATAAAGCTCAAAGTGCATTATTAATATAACTTTCACAAAATTACATTTTAAAATATAATTAACCAATTATATTCATATTCTTTTGAATTTCTGTTTGTGAAGTATGAGCGAACATATCATTTTTCTTTCCCGTAAAAAGATTGTGTATCTACACTGTACATTCTATTCTATGTACATTTAAAGAAACTAATTAAAATATAAATAAATCACTTATTTAAAATTAAATAGTACGTATATAAATATAAAATACTCTCTTTTGGAAATCGAATCGGTGAAACACTCTCTTTTGTCATGTGTGTATGTTCGTGAAATTTGGGAAAAAGTTCGTGATTGGTGGGATTTTGATTCGGCTAATCTATCTTTTGATGATCTCCTATGTGGTAGTGGTCCTTCTAATTGCTCCGATTTGGGTAGACAAATATGCCAAGCGGTTGAATGGATTAGTGGCTATCTTATTTGGAGGAATAGGAACCAAAAAGTCTTCAAGAAACTTTCATGGACCGCCCCGAATGCACTAAGTGAGATTCAAGTCTTGAGCTTTGATTGGGTTGCGAAGCGATGCAAACAAAGGAAAGTCGAATGGCACGATTGGCTTCATAATCCTTGTGTTTACCTTGTTTAATTAGTAATTTTTGGTGCGTGTATTTTTCTAGTATAGTAATTGGCGTAGATTTCTAGCTCGGTATCCTTTCGCCTTGCGATGTATAACTTGATGTACTTTGCGCTTTGAATTAATATAATGTTTGCTTTTCAAAAAAAAAAATATATAAATATAAAATTTTAATATTAATAAAATATAAATAAAATTAAATAAAATAAAATAACATTATAATAATATATACACATATTTAAAATTAAAATTTAAAATAATAGTCCGTATATAAATCTACTATTGGTTTACACGCTCTAATTGAAATCGTAAGACACTCTTTAATTGAAACCCTGACATAACAATGGCGTCGAAAAGGACGAAGACAACGGTGACGGCGACGGCAGCAACGGCAAATGCAATGGCGTCTGAATTCAGCATCACAATTCCACGGGAGATGATCACTGAGATCCTATATCGTCTTCCGGCCCAATCTGTTGGTCGATTCAGGTGCGTTTCAAAAGACTGGCTATCTGAACTTACATCGCCACAATTTATCGAAAATCATCGAAAGACCCTCAACCGAAACCACCTCATATTTGTATCCTGCAATGACCGTTCACTCAATTTAGTCCCACTTGATCATCACCGTGGAACAGAACTAACAAAATGTAACTTGAAAGAACGCTTCTTCACTATATTTGGTTCTTGTAATGGCCTTGTGTTGGTGTCATTTCGGGTCAAAGGTTGTATGAATCCTGATAGTGGTGGATATTTATTTAAGCTTCTTGTTTTAAATCCAATAACTAGGGAGTTTATACAATTACCTGATTTTGGTAGATATAAGCTGATTAATGTGATCCGAAAACATAACATCAGTTATGGATTTGGTTATGATTCGCTAACTGATGAATACAAGCTTGTTACTATTGCCTGGAGACACGATCTGTCTTCTGATAGTATGCATATTCGTGTTTTTAGTCTTACAAGTAATAATACATATGCACGGGTGACTGAATCGCTGAAAGATTATCGTTACATAGTCAATTCTCCAGGTGTTTTTGTTAACGGGTTTCTTCACTGGTTTGCTAAGAAGCGATCTGACGGTTTAGGGGTAATCTTAGCTTTTAATTTAGCATCTGAAAATTTTAATGTAGTGCCGTCACCTGATGATGTTGATATTGTTGCTAATAGTCAATGCAAACTTGTTGGTATTGGTGGAAAGCTTGCTATTGTTCTGAGTAACAAAGGTCAAGTTTGGTTGATGAATGAGTATGGGGTAAAAGATTCTTGGAATAACATTTTAATCTATGGACAACATGAGTTTTGTACGTTATTACGACCTATGTTTTCTGTTAATAAAGGCTACATTTTGCGTGGTCCCAAATTTCCAGTTATTAGAATCAAACAAACGCTGATAGATGACGAAACTAAAAAAAGATATTACTCTGATAATGCTGAATTTTGTCAAAATTTGTTATTGATAAATCAAGATAGCTTTACTGAAAGCCTTGTCTCTCCAAACTTCTCCGGGATCAATTAGAAATCGACGGATCAAGTCAAGGTATATGCATGTATACAAGTAACTAATGATTATTTGATTCTTCCTCCGTCCCATATTGATAGTCCACGATTCCATTTTGGGTTGTCCCAAATTAATAGTTCATTTTCATTAATAGATTAGAATTAGAATAGTAAGGTAAAGTTCCTTAACACTCTTAATTAACTTTTGCATATAAGGCAAAGGATAAGAAAAAAAAATAGGGGTAAAACTATAAAGTAAAACTTAAACTGTGTGTTTTGTGTGTGTTGACTATTAATATGGGAATAAGGGAGTATCTAATTTCTCTTTTGTCTTAATTTGTAGGGCTCGCAGCCATCTCCACAAATCTAAGGTTAAAGGCTTAGTTTTGTGTATTATGACCTAACCAGTGGCGAAACTACTTGGGGGCAGGGGGCGCCCGCCCCTAGTGGATTTTTTTTTTAGTGTAAAAATTTTGGGTTTTTCGACTTTGCCCCCAGTGAATTTTTTTTCCCCTAAACCTACATATTTTTCTCCAAAACCTTCGAATTTTGCCCAAAATTCTCCAACTTTTGCCCAAAATTCTTCATAATAATTTGCCTAAAAATCTCAACTTTTTCCCCCAAAACTTCCATATTTTGTCCAAAAAAATTGCTATGGTTTTAAGGGGATGTCCAGCGGACCATCGATTGATTATAGGGGGCGATCTTAATGGTCATATAGGAGCGGAGGTAGAGGGATATAGGGGAGCCCATGGGGGCTTTGGGTATGGGGTTAGAAATGAAGAAGGGCGCTCAATTCTCGAGTTCGTCATCGCCCATGATCTGGTTGTTGCAAACTCTTTCTTCAAGAAGAGGGATGCTCAACTAGCCACCTTCCATAGTGGGGGTCATAGTACCCAAATTGACTTTTTCCTTCTTCGTAGGGGTGACCTTAGGAACTGTAAGGACTGTAAGGTCCTCCCAACCTAGACTTGTTCATCCCAGCATAGACTGTTGGTCATGGAGTTAGGTACCCGGGGACGGGTAAACAGGAGGGCGAGAGAGGTACAACAACCCAGAATCCTCTGGAAGAACTTAAATGGAGATAAGGCGGAGACTTTTAGGGCTAATGTTGTTGAAAGAATGGGTGCTGAATTGGAAAATGTAGCCTTTATTGATGCAGATCAGATGTGGAACAACCTAGCGTCCACTATTAGAGGGGTGGCAAAAGAATCCTTGGGAGTGGCAGTTGGGACGTCGAGAGCCCAAAATGGTTGTAGAGAATCATGGTGGCTTAACGACGAGGTCCAAACTAAAGTCGCGCTTAAACAAGCAAGGTTTCGGGAGCTCACCTCCTTTAGAGGGGGTACACTAGCAGACAGAATTAGCATAGAAAATAGCTATAAAGAAGCCAAGAGAGAAGCAAAGATCGCCGTTACACGTGCAAAAGATAAAGCTTACGAAGACTTATATAAGAGACTAGACTCTAAAGAAGGGGCAAACGACATCTACAGGATAGCCAAAGCTAGGGAGCGTCGGCGAAGGGATCTGGATAACATCAAATATATCAAGGATGAAGCAGGTCAAAGCATAGTGAAGGAAGACAAAATTAGGAAACGATGGGAAGAATACTTCTCATCCCTTTTCGATGGGGGAAGGACTAGGAATGGAGAACCTCATGTCTATGATATGGCCCCACAATATCAAAACAACTGTTTCTGCATGAGGATCAACCATGGAGAAGTTAGAGTGGCCCTACGCAAGATGGGGAGAAACAAAGCAGTAGGACCGGACCAAATCCCCATAGAGGTGTGGCGGTGCTTAGGCGATGATGGGGTTAGGTGGTTGACAAACCTTTTCAACACGACGTTTAGAAGCGCAAAAATGCCAATGGAGTGGAGACTGAGCGAGGTTGTTCCCATTTACAAGAACAAAGGGGATGCACAGACGTGTAGTAACTATAGAGGTATAAAGTTACTTAGCCATACCATGAAACTATGGGAGAGAGTGATTGAGACTAGGCTTAGACGCGAGACAAAGGTGTCAGAGAATCAATTTGGGTTCATGCCAGGACGCTCCTCGATGGAGGCAATTCACATTATTAGAAGTCTTATGGAGAAGTATAGAGAGAAACAAAAGAACCTACACATGGCTTTCTTAGACTTGGAAAAAGCTTATGATAGTGTCCCACGAGAGTTGATTTGGAAGATCCTTAATGGTAGAGGTATCCCAAGTAGGTATATAAGAGCTATTATGGACATGTACCAGGGGGCGAAAACTCGCGTTCGGACGACAGTAGGATACACAGAGCATTTCCCAGTAGAAGTAGGTTTATATCAAGGATCTGCTCTTAGCCCTTTTCTTTTCGCTTTAGTCTTAGACGACCTGTCTCATAGGATACAAGGGAGTATCCCTTGGTGCTTGATTTTTGCCGATGATATTGTTTTAGTATCGGAATCCTAGGAGGAGCTAAACAGAAGGCTGGAGCAATGGAGGAATGCCCTGGAACAAAATGGACTTCGGATTAGTAGACTTAAATCGGAGTATCTTAGATGCGACTACGGGAGGATCGAAGATCACAATGATACTGTGGATATTCGTATTGGGGATCAGGTCTTACATCCACAGGATTCCTTTAGATACTTAGGATCAATGCTACACAAATCGGGAAGGATAGATGAGGATGTGTCTCACCGTATAAGAGTAGGATGGTTGAAGTGGAGAGCGGCGAAAGGGGTTTTGTGCGACAAGAAGATACCCCTTAAATTGAAGGGGAAATTCTTCAAGGTAGCGATTAGACCGGCCATGTTGTACGGATCGGAGTGTTGGCCATGACGAAGGCCCAAGAGAGGAGGATGGAGGTGGCAGAAACGAGGATGCTTAGGTGGACGTGTGGTAAGACCATGTTAGACATGGTACCTAATGGAATTTTTAGAAAGAACTTAAAAGTTAGGAATATCGTCAACAAGATGAGAGAAGGACGATTTAGATGGTTTGGCCATGTAAGGAGGCGGCCACCCACAGCACCGGTCAGGAGAGTGGAAGCCCTCACGGTTGGCGGCGTAAGGAGAAGAGGTAGACCTACACGTAGGTTGGAGGATAGACTTAAACTTGACATGAAGGAGCTTTTATTGACCGAGGACATGACTTCTGATAGAAATTTGTGGAGGAGTAGAATTAGGATTGATGACTAGGTTGTATATATATTTTATTTGATATTCTTATTTTTTAATTTTCTATTTAGTTTTATATATTTTTATTGTATGCCTTTTTGCCTACTTGCTTTTTTGCTTCATATATGTTTGTATTACCATGTTTTTTTTTTTCTTTTTTTTTTTCACATACTAATACTTATTGTAGCATATCCCAACATGTTGTGTGCATTACATTATACTTATTTACATGCCTTATTGCACTATACCGTTACATGTTGCATTACATTATATCGCATTAAATTACACGTATCTACATGCTACATGTCTTTATGCTTACATAGTATACTTATATGTTTTATACTGCATATTATAACTACATGCTTTATACCTACATGCTTACATACACATTTTAAACTTACATGGCTTGTTATACTTGCATATTTGACACTTACATTTTTCACTTATATGTTCTTTTTACTTTATTACATGCCATATTTACTTTTACATTTTCCATGGTAAGGTTCCTTTTATCTACTTTACTTTACTTGCATTTAGTTACTTCACTTAACGGATTTCATGGTTCTTCTCGCCGGAGGTTCTTGGGAAGCAGCCTCTCTGCCCTATAGTATAGGGAGGGACGACTTCTTTTACCCGCGGACCGATAGGTATCCATGGGGGAGGAATGACTTCCCTTTTACTCTAGGGTAGAAGAAAGACTGTCTACATCTAACCTCCCCCATACTCCACTTTAGTGGAATTGGGTATTGTTGTTGTTGTTGTTGTTAAATTTTTTTTGCCCCCGGTCAAAAAAATCCTAATTCCGCCACTAGACCTAATAAAAATCACTTACATCCTAACTAAGTAATAATTCATGCATAGTGAAATGGGGAGGTCATGTAATGGGTCAAAATGGGCATTTTGGATACAGGTCAAATTGGTTGACCCAGTAAATCTTCTACTTCTTGTGTGTGCCTTTTAGTTTCATAAATATGTATTGAATATGAATATAGAATCTACACTACTCAAATGTATACTATATATATGTCTGGCTTCAGGAATTTAACAATGTAATTTTGGCTTTTTGTTTCAGTCTTTTTTGCAGGAGAATCAAGAGAGTAGCACTTTAAGATTGTTCGAAAAATGGTTACAATAGTTTTATCACTTTTTGCTACCATTTCCTTTACTCTATCGAATGTGTTTTATATCTTTAATCATGATGCCTATTTTCTTGCAATGTCTCCCTTTGTGCTTGTTACATTCCATGGTAACTTGAAATAACCATTAGCACTGGCCAGCTTATAACCTTTCATTAGGAAAAAAAAAAAAAAAAAAAAAAACGGTTCGAGGGTGTGGCTTTAAAACCTTTTTGAGCCTTAAACAATCACCCAAAAATGTGTGGTATGCTATATATATAGATGACAAATAAATGGACTCGTGATTATGAACTACTCCAGTAAACTAAGTTCATAACAATAACTGTTTTTATGGGTGTTTGTGTAACTATTTGTTTACATTAGAGACTGGTTCGTTTTTCGGTTACAAGATTACTTTGGATAGGTTGTGGTTACAGTTAGGATTTTTAGGCTTGTTCCGGCGACACTCAACCAAGTTGGTTGTGCAATTAACTTTTTAGCTTTGTAGTTTCCTTATACAGTAATGTTCAAATGTTAATTAAGAATATGTATGTACTTATATTAACTAACTTCTCCCTGCCTCACTGATCTTGACTTCTCCTTTCACAGCTCATCTATTTGTCCGGGAATTAGCTTTACTTTCTCTCGTCGTTTGACCCTTTACGGAGTTTCCGGCAGAATTCATAGGTAGGGATGGCGCCCGAGGTCGACGGGCGCGGATCTTATATATCCGCGACCTGCCCGTCGGATTTTTTTTGCTCGTTAGGACCTGTTACCCGCCTGCGGGTAAAAAAATTTCGCCCATACCCGTGACCCGCGGGTAATAAAAATATACAACTTAGTTTAAAAAGTTTTAATAATTTTCAATTATAAACCATATGTACAAGCTAAAAATGAGCCGATATCTCCTAGCGAAATCCAACTAAAAAATTTATGGTGGATATCAAATAGATAGAGAAAGGAAACCTTCAATTGGCGCCAATATCCATCATAGGGTGAAAAATTGGTTAACAAATGTGGCATAGGCAAATAGAGATAGTGACTTAAGTGGGCATAGCTAAAAAATGTGTAGATATTTGCTATAAAGAAAGCTACTATATACTTTAGAATCCTTATCAACTACATGGCTATCCCCCTTATGGCCTTCTCATGCTCTAGACAATGTACTTGTGATATATTATTAGTAATAACAGATAAATTTGAAAAAAAAATATACAGAGTTTTAAATATTTAATCATTATTCTATTGTAAATCCGCAGGTAAATTATAAGAAGTCTCATGGATTTGCGGATCGGGTTTTACCCGTGACGGGTAGTATATACCCGCGACCCGCCCGCAATGTGACGCTCCGTACAAAATCAACGTGTACGGATCATCAACAACAGGTCCATTACACGGTTACGGCACTATATGCTGTTTTAAAACAAGTTTTGCATTCATGAAAAGATAACGTTTTTACCAACGTCAAATGTTTTACAAAAGATAACGTGCTTCTACGAATAGAGAGCATTAACATAAGTACGTGACATAAAGGTCATTACAAAACCATAGCTCGTAAATAACATAAGTTGTGAATGCAAAATAAAAGTTCCATGATTGAGACATCTCTAAACAATGCAGCGGAAGTCTAACACAGCGAGTCTGTAACAGCAAGTCTATGACACCAAGACTATAATAGCAAGTCTAACAGCGGAAGCAACAACGCCTAAGCACCTGAGAAATATATGCTTTAAAATATCAACACGAATGTTGGTGAGCTATAGTTTTAATGTGCGCAGCAAAGTAATGTAGACCACGAGATTTTAGTGCTTCAAATCAGCATTTCAAATCAGTATTTCAAATCAGTATGATAAAGTATATGCTTATCCGTGAGCATCCGGTAACTAACTTAACGTAAAATAAATATCACCCCCTAAAAGTACACTTGGTGAGTGCGTATGTTCTAGAAGTATTAAACACCCGTTAAATGCTAGTGCGACTAGCCCGAGTGGGGATGTCAAACCCTATGGATCCATATCTAATATTCGCGTTCACCGATTCAAAAACCAATGATTAAACGTTACCGTGCTAAGGGGAATCTTTGTGTCGTTATATCACCCACACATATATAAAGTTTAAGTACTCGTGTCTAGTATGTAAAACATAAAAAGCGCTTGTATTCTCAGTCCCAAAAATAGTTAAAAGTAAAAGGGAGCTATAACTCACAGTGAATGTGCAGTAAAATCGATAAGAAAATGTAAGCAATAAGTAAGTCGGTCCAAACAAGTAAGTTGGTCGATCCAAAAGGTCCACAACCTAAGTCAATGGTTACTAAGTTAGTAAATTGTCCCAAAAGGTTTAAAAGTATGTAAGTAAAGTCCTAAGCATCATCATCGTCATCATCATTCGTAAAAGATAAAGGAAGTTTTCAACAAGAATAGAGATCGAAAAAAAGGCTGACTTCGATCAGCTGTTACGACCTCTATACAAACTGAAAAGACGCGTGGTCAGTGGCCCAGGCTCCGTATGTGAGTCTTCTTACCGCTGTCCAATTTTCAGATCCTAACTCGATGTTGTTTGACCGTGGCAACAGTTCAAGCGCGAGTAGGTCAGAATTTTCAGCACGTCGTTACAAAGGCGTAGTGATTTTCGGAAGGCTATAAATCCTAAACCGTATATCGGATTTAGGCGAGTCTTAAACGAAAAGTCATCAACTCAAACCGAGCTATCTGAAAATCAACTTTCCAGAAGTCCTAGGAGTCTGATCAGACCCTGAAAAACAGAAAACAAGTGCTCCGGTGGGTTTCTTGGTGCTTGGTGCTTATCACGGTTCTCATCCTTGATGCGTATAAGCCTCAAGTGTACAACTCTTTGATGTTTTAGCATCACTTTGACCAAGTTTTAACCATCAACACACAACTAAAAGTAAAAGCTAACTTTCTATAAGTTTTGAACATCAAAGTTCTCTTTATTGTGTAAACACACTAAAATTTCAACCTTTGTCCTTTTGACACAAGTTTATGCATCTTCATCATATGAGATGATGAAGACTTGATTTTTATCACCATAAAAATCATAAAAAGGTTCCAATTAAGTGAGATCTACAATAATAACTTAGATCTCAAGTATTAAGAAACCCTAAGCTAGAAAGCTTGGATTTTTACAAGATTAAAGAGACCATAAGCTAGAAAGCTAAGATCTAGTAAAAGTAATGAGATCATAAACTTAAAACGCTTAGATCTAAACAAAATAATGAAACCATAAGCTAGAAAGCTTGGATCTTTAATGTTCTTGAAGATCCTTAAAGCAAAAAGCTAGATCTACAAGTTACATGAAGATCATAAACACAAGTTTTGATCTTTTAACAAAATAAAGTGATCTTAAGCTTCAAAACTTAGATCCAACAAAGTAATGAAGATTCAAAGCTAAAAATCTTGAATCTTTCATGTTCTTGAAGGATTCAAACCAAAGTTTGAATCTACAAGATATAACAAGATCAAAAAGCTAAAAAGCTTGATCCTTTGATGATGATGATGTCGAAATTAAAGAAGAAAAAGAAGAAAAAATAAAATTCAAGAACTTACAATTTTAGTGTGAGAAAGACTAGAGAGAGAATTAGAGAGCAAGTGTGTGTAAAATGAGAATGAAATTAAGTGTGAAATGAAGAATGAGGCTTGATATTTATAGTGGTGGAGGTGGTGGTGGGTGTCTCCAAACCGTAGGCATCATGGGAGATAAGGGGGGACAACTTTTTGCTTTTTGCATGGTGGTGGTCTAAAAGTTGTGCTTGTTATTGGGATCCCATGCAACATGTGTAGTAATGGTTAACAAAAATGCTAGTATGTTGCCTCATCTTAATGGGTTTTTGTCCTACATCTTAATGGATCATAAATCTATTAAAGTTGGGCTAATTCAATGGTCCATTAACTAGAGTAGGGTGGGCCTAAGTCCATTAAGGTAAAAAGTCCAACAAGACTAATTAGTGTGCATTAGTAAATTACTAAGCGTAATTAAGCAACCAATAAGGCAAGTAATTGTCATTAGAAAATAACAATTAGTTTTACGTAGTCATAATATTCCAATTACAACAAAAGTTTAACGTGTACAAAGTACATAGCTCGTTCTAAACGTCAAGTAACACAAACGGTCATAAAAGCATTCGAGGATCAAGTTAAGTGATTAAGCACTTAATAGCACTTTGTAAGGTATTAACGAAAGTAATTAACATGAGTAGTGATCCCAGAATATAATCTAACACAGTACGCACAAATACGCAGTTTCGTGAAAGTATAAAACATAATTATAAGTCGAAAAAGTCGGGTCGTTACATTACCCACCCGTTAAAGAAAATGTAACATCCTGGTGGCGGGCCTGGGTGAAATTACCTTTTTGTCCGTTTAGTATTTTAAAAGTGTGTTTTAGTGAAATAATTAATTATCAAGTGCTTTTAATTAATTATTAGTCCATTGTGTGCGTTTTATGACAAGGGTCACAAAAATTATTTATTTATTAAATTTGGACTTCGTTTGGGCTACCGAACGAAGTGTGTTACGTTTCAGTAAACAGGTAAATACCCGTGTGTTATCGGGTATGGGATTAAATACCTTTTTATAACTCAAAACCGCCCCACACCATTGTTTATTTTACTGTTCGTGGTCTTCTTTCCCTTTCCTTGTTTCTATCTATCAAAACACACACACATACATGAACTTTAATCTCTTAAATTTTGAAGATGATGAAGTCAATTGCAATCTTTATTTTGTGGTTGTTCCTTCCCTTCCCCTCTCGTTTTCTCTGTCATGAACCCATCACCACCACCATAAAACCCTAGCTTTTTATTGATGATGATGGTGATGAAATTGAAAGCTTCATTTATGTTTTCTTGCTTCTCTAACAAGGTTTGTCTTCCTTTTTGTGATTCTTTTATATTAATTTAGGGTTTATGATTAGTTTTATAAAATGATGCAAGTAGTGCTTGATTCTTTGATTTTGGTGATAAAATTACTTGTTAAATGCTAGATTGGTGTTAGATAATTATTATTGATTGTATGTACACTTGTATTTGGCCTTAAATTGCAAGAAATATCAAATTTGGGGGTGCACCATGGGGTGGACAGCAGCTAAAAGCTGCTGTTGCTGCTGTTCGGTGGGCTGCCACCACGGCGGCCGGCGGCAGCTGGTGGCCAGTGGTGGCGGTTGGTGGCCGGTGGCGGTGGCGGTGGTTTGCGTTTTCTTTTGGTGCATGAGGTGGTTTGGTTGCCCGTTTGGTCCCTAACTCGTTTAAATGAGATTGTTACTCGGTTTTTTTTTTCCATTTAAGCTTGTAACCCGTTTGTTACTTGGAACTTGGAATTAATTTGTAATTGTGTTATTTATGTCATTCGGACCGCCCGTTTAGTCTTTGACCCAATTATTTGAATTGTTTGAATTTTGGGTTACTTGTTTGTACCATGACCCGTTTGTGTAAGATTTTGTTGGTTTGTATCGCCCATTTGGACTTTGACCCATTTTGGTGTTATTAAATGAATATAAGTGTCTGTATATGATTAAGGACACCTATAAGGTATTGTTTACCTTTGGCTTGTGTCCGTTTAACCCGCGAACCGTTTGTATGATATTGTGTTAATTTGTTTGACCATATGAACTTTGACCCGTTTGTATAGATTTGGGGACTTTTAGTATAAACGCAATATTGGGTCGAAATAAATATAATGGTATGCGCTTACGAGATCGTGTGATTATTAGTGTAAAAATGAATTATGGCATATGTTATATATTGTGTGAAAGGGTGACGACCCGCTCGTTTGGCCATGTTTAGTGTATGTATATATAAGTGCATATATAAGTGTATGTATATATATATATTCTTGTATATATATGTGTGTATGATCGTGGACTTGTTTCTTGACCAAAAAACTGCTCGAAACTCGATTTTTGTGGGTGAATCCGAGAGGGACAGCAGCGTAGCTGCTGCTACTGTTTTTGCTGCTGCGCGCGGGCTGTTTCTGCAGCATTTTTGCAGCTGGAGCTGCTGTTAGCTGTTGTTTGCAGCCTTTATACTGCTGCTCTGCTACGCTTCGCCCACCGTAGCGCGCATCGGCTTGGCGTGGTTGCACCCCGATGACCCGTACACTTGTTCTATGCTTCATGTGTTGATTTATTCGCCCGTTTGACCCCGTTTGACCCACTTGGACTATATTGTGTCAATATGGGTATTTGTTGGTTTTGTTACGTCCACGATGTCGTGTTAAGTGTATATGCATATTTCGATATTTTAAAATCGGTTTTGAGCTTATATGGGTTAAAGTGGGAAAAATGAGTCATTAATGTCTAGTTGTCCCATTTGTGTGACTTGGCAATGTGTGTGTGTGTATATATATATATATATATATATATATATATATATACATGTGCAAATATGTATATATGCGCGATCGCCCGTTCTGACCATTGTCCTGTTCGTTATAATATTTCGTGCATCGTTATAACGACTTGGATATATATATATATATATATATATATATATATATATATATATATATATATATATATATATATACATACATATATTGTTAAGATGTGACGTAATTTGTATATACATGTTTATATATATATATATATATATATATATATATATATATATATATATATATATATATATATATATATATATATATATATATATATATATATATATATAGTGTAATATTGTTAGTAAATGTGATGTGATTTACTAACTTGTTCAGTATTTGTCCTCAGGTGATACAGACGAGGAGACGACTCGGTGACATTAGACTACCGAGTTTAGCTGACAATCGGTGAGTGGGTCTATCTAAGGATAGAGTTTGAGTAGCAAGCCGCGCTACTGTCGTTTACTCTATTTTATTAGACTGTGGTTATATCCGATTGCCATGATTAGATATCTGATTGCCATGTTTAGATAATGGTTAACATGTTTGTGAATTATTACATGTTGATGATATTGTGTGATATTATGTGCATTGTGTTTGACGCCAGCCGGGCCTGGGGAGGCTGGGGACTCATAACCAAGCCTAGGGAGGTTAGAGTCCGTATGAGGTCAACCGAGCCTGGGGAGGTTGGGTCCAAAGGCTACTGATTGTGCAGTATAGTTTGAATGACACATCCCCTGCGTCCGAATGACTATACTGTGAATCGAGTAGCGAGGACTATCGGTAGACTCTAGCCCGATCAACTAGGAGTCGTGTGCTCGTACAAGCCGCCGATCCTCATATTGTCGCTGTCTTTATTTGTATGCTGTTAGGACGTTAGCATACTTTTATATGGTTGCGGGATTGATGCTTAAATTTGATCCGTTAGATAGAATCTATTCACTTAGCAGTTGTGCTAATCCCCCCACATTCCCACCCTTTGCAGGTTAAGTTCTGTTGTATGTTAGATATCAGGGTGAAGATGAGATGCTGGAAGATATGTTTGACAAGTCGAAACTCTGATGTCGCGTCTTTTGTTACTAGTGCCGTTGTTTTAATGTAACACCAAGTTTTTAATATATGTAATGGACTTTAAATAAATGATATGATGTAAATAAAATATAGTACAAGTGTCTTTTATATATATGTATCAGATTTAATAAACAGGTTTCTGCTGTTACTAAAAAAAAGAAAAAAGAAAAATCAGGGGTGTTATAAGTTTGTATCAGAGCATGGATTTGGCAGCGTGTTCACGGAAGTGACATGTTCCCAAATCTCCTGTCGAGTCAAACATATCTTGAAGGATGGGTTAAGTGAATGAGATAGGTATAACGATGTTAGTTGTTAGTTACTAACCAGTGTTATACTAAGCTTTGGTGTGAGATGTTGTGCATTACAGGTATGGCTGATTGTGACGGTGACGCTATGACCCCCAACGCCCTTGGAACAGTCAGAGCTTCAGAGTACAGATGTGTATCAGGTGCAAAATCTCGAAAACTGATGTCAGGGTTGTAAGGACAGTTACCGAAGGTTCATGACAGGTAATATGGGTTAGAACAGTAAGTGTAGGTGGACTCAGATATTGTGCCTTTAGATCAGACGGTCTAGTCAATGTCAGGTGGGTATTCGGTTTCTGTTTAGATGAAATCATGGTGGGTAATGTTTCTCGGTCACTGATGATGCAACCTCAGTAATAGCTCGATAACAGTACCATTATCTGATACATAAGCATTCGTCACCAGTAAAAAAAAAATAATACCAAAATAATAATAGTAATAATAAATGAAAGGATTCCGCTAGACATAATTTGAGTAGTTGACCTCTTGGGTATTCCAGGTTAAATCAGACAGTAATCTAGGAAGTTTAGTGGACTTAACCAAGTAGAAGAATCAAGACGGATCGGTACGGGTTCTTTTTAAAAGGTCGGGGGTGATATGTACATGTCGCCCTACCTTGGGATATGATTTATTCTATCGATGATATCTATGAGATGTGATATGACAGATCAAGACATCAAGTTGGGTTCTTGCAGAGGTAGTATATATATTGGATTTGTCAGTGTATGGGACACGGAGTGTTTCAGTATTTGACAGATCGGAGTGTGAGTTCTGAGGCGGGGTCTAGGGCACAGATTTCTTCAGCCGGGTAATCTTCTGCTCTTGTGATCGGACAAGAGGGAAGGAAACCCACAGTGGATACAGTTGGAGCATGATAGATGCGTCAGAGGCTGGTGATACATATGACGACTCGACTCATGGTACGTGTTTATTACATTTTTGTAATTTTTATTAATAAAGTTGGTAATATTTAGTTGCATATAGTAAGTCGTCAATGTGAAAATGTATGCTAGACATTTGTTGCTTGATATAGTGGAAACTGTTTAGATGGTCTTACACTAGTTTCATGCTTAGTAGTGCATAGTGGCTTAATTATTGTAATAGGTTGCCATGCTAATTGAGACAGGTTATTTGTCATGCGTGCAACCTGTTGACGTGTTAGTATTGTTGTTGTAGGGCCATGCTTTAGGTATTGGATAGATATACTAAATGCGATTGGCCTGTTAGTCCAGACTTAGTTTATGTTGCTATGCCAGATCTGTTAGTGGGAATCAAGACTTGTAGGAAGTCTTTTTCTTTATCGTTGAATGTTGATTGGTGGGACACGTAGTGACCCGAAGGGACTGTTTTAGAGTCGTAGTCCGCTTATATCTTGACCAGAGACTCGAACTCTATTGAGTAGCTATATGAGGCATAATCCGCATGTTTGATAGACAGTTACTGAACCAGTAGATGTGACTGGACCAGTAGTATCCTTGTAATATCCCTGTATGACTGGACTTGTTGTGTAGGATCCGTAAAGTTGTCCTAAAGAAATGTCTTTCTTCTTTGGCCAAACGTGACCTTGTGCGTGGTCTTTAGAATGTAAGTGTAGGCGGTTCTCTTGTATTGGTCTCTTGAGTAGATAGAGACGGACTTTGACCAGACCGAGGAGCGAGTATTTTGGGTGTGAGTTGACCATAAGACTAGGGTGAGTGTCCGACTGTGAGTGAATTTGTGATTAGTATTACTTAAGGACGAATTGATGTAATTGATAATACCATGATCGGGGGTATTGTAACTGTATAAGACTTAGAGAGAAGTGTCGGAATTTACTAGTGTGTTGCGAAAGAAGGATTAGTTGGGTACATTTGAACAATGAAAATGTGCCAGGATAGTTGTAATCGGATAACAAATTTAGAAATCCTGAGTTTAGAATATATTTGTTATTAGTGGATTTTATAACTGTCAGTGATCAGAGTAGATATGACTGCGATGGATTGACGGATTTGATTAGGGTCTTGCTCCGAAATACCCGAAATGAAGGTATGATTTGGGATGATGTATTACGCCTGGCCAATGGAAATACATCATGGTAAATCATACAGTAGTTTCAGGAGTTGGAGGAGATGTAGTGAATGATAGTCTGTTTTAAATTTTGGAGGATTTTGACCGAAAGTTGACCTTGCTGACTTGGTACTGACAGAGGTAATGTGCCTAGATTTTGTGAAAGTTATTGGTTAGATAGGTTGAATTTTGGATTCTGATGGAATCATAACCGAGTAGTGACCTTTATGATGTAATTTTAGCGATGTCGGGTGCATGAATTAAGGTTACTTGAGGGAAAAGACCAGTAGACAATTACTCCCGGTATAGGATGACAGTTATTCTATACTCGGGATTCGTGATTTAGTGATTAGATTTGACTTGCAACTGTGTTAGTAAGCGGTTTTACGATGAATAAGTGGACCATGAATGCCATTTAGTTAATGAATTAGTGAGTGAACATCGGCATGATTGAGCGAATTTCGACGAAATTCTTAAATATCAGGTTTGAAACAGGTATTAAATTACGGAATTTGGGTAACTTAGTGTAATCCGGGATGACTTAGCGATACCGTGGTGATGAAATTTGCTAAGTTTGTGTGTTCTAAGGTAAATGATAGCCATTAATCAGTGTTTTAGACTGAGTTAATTTGGGAAATTCGATGAACGGTGACACGGGGATAACCCCATATCATGAGTGATAGATATAATGTAGTGGGTCATTAGTGGTGTCTCGAGATGTTAGTGTGTAGAACTTAGACTTGAGGTGGAATTTTGGTGGTAATTAGTAAGATTGATGACACATCAAGTTTGTAATTCGGGCGGAATTAGACTTGTTCAGTTATTAGATAGCGGCAGGTTTTCAGTATTTAATTACTTTTGCAAGTGGTGAAGACTGTAATCTAGACCAAAGTGTGTGAGGAACGATTCAGATATCATATAGTATAAGTAAAGTTAGCGGGTCTTGACCCTTAGCCGGTAGTCTTATCAGACTATCATGTTTGACTATTGACTCAGTGAGTTTTTACTTGACCAACGAGAGATGGACAGAACTTTGTAAAGTTTGCAACTGTAAGACGTGGTATGACTTAGGTCTCGTAGTGACCTGTTGTGGTGGTTTGTGGTACCCATAACCTTCGTTTACTTTAGCTGACCAGATTCCGAGGACGGAATCTCTTTAAGAGGGGTAGAATTGTAACATCCTGGTGGCGGGCCTGGGTGAAATTACCTTTTTGTCCGTTTAGTATTTTAAAAGTGTGTTTTAGTGAAATAATTAATTATCAAGTGCTTTTAATTAATTATTAGTCCATTGTGTGCGTTTTATGACAAGGGTCACACAAATTATTTATTTATTAAATTTGGACTTCGTTTGGGCTACCGAACGAAGTGTGTTACGTTTCAGTAAACAGGTAAATACCCGTGTGTTATCGGGTATGGGATTAAATACCTAACTCAAAACCGCCCCACACCCTTGTTTATTTTACTGTTCGTGGTCTTCTTCCCCTTTCCTTGTTTCTATCTATCAAAACACACACACATACATGAACTTTAATCTCTTAAATTTTGAAGATGATGAAGTCAATTTCAATCTTTATTTTGTGGTTGTTCCTTCCCTTCCCCTCTCGTTTTCTCTTTCACGAACCCATCACCACCACCATAAAACCCTAGCTTTTTATTGATGATGATGGTGATGAAATTGAAAGCTTCATTTATGTTTTCTTGCTTCTCTAACAAGGTTTGTCTTCCTTTTTGTGGTTCTTTTATATTAATTTAGGGTTTATGATTAGTTTTATAAATTGATGCAAGTAGTGCTTGATTCTTTGATTTTGGTGATAAAATTACTTGTTAAATGCTAGATTGGTGTTAGATAATTATTATTGATTGTATGTACACTTGTATTTGGCCTTAAATTGCAAGAAATATCAAATTTGGGGGTGCACCATGGGGTGGACAGCAGCTAAAAGCTGCTGTTGCTGCTGTTCGGTGGGCTGCCACCACGGCTGCCGGCGGCAGCTGGTGGCCAGTGGTGGCGGTTGGCGGCCGGTGGCGGTGGTTTGCGTTTTCTTTTGGTGCATGAGGTGGTTTGGTTGCCCGTTTGGTCCCTAACTCGTTTAAATGAGATTGTTACTCGGTTTTTTTCCCATTTAAGCTTGTAACCCGTTTGTTACTTTGGAACTTGGAATTAATTTGTAATTGTGTTATTTATGTCATTCGGACCGCCCGTTTAGTCTTTGACCCAATTATTTGAATTGTTTGAATTTTGGGTTACTTGTTTGTACCATGACCCGTTTGTGTAAGATTTTGTTGGTTTGTATCGCCCATTTGGACTTTGACCCATTTTGGTGTTATTAAATGAATATAAGTGTCTGTATATGATTAAGTACACCTATAAGGTATTGTTTACCTTTGGCTTGTGTCCGTTTAACCCGCGAACCGTTTGTATGATATTGTGTTAATTTGTTTGACCATATGAACTTTGACCCGTTTGTATAGATTTGGGGACTTTTAGTATAAACGCAATATTGGGTCGAAATAAATATAATGGTATGCGCTTACGAGATCGTGTGATTATTAGTGTAAAAATGAATTATGGCATATGTTATATATTGTGTGAAAGGGTGACGACCCGCTCGTTTGGCCATGTTTAGTGTATGTATATATAAGTGCATATATAAGTGTATGTATATATATATTCTTGTATATATATGTGTGTATGATCGTGGACTTGTTTCTTGACCTAAAAACTGCTCGAAACTCGATTTTTGTGGGTGAATCCGAGAGGGACAGCAGCGTAGCTGCTGCTACTGTTTTTGCTGCTGCGCGCGGGCTGTTTCTGCAGCATTTTTGCAGCTGGAGCTGCTGTTAGCTGTTCATTGCAGCCTTTATGCTGCTGCTTTGCTGCGATTCGCCCACCGTAGCGCGCATCGGCTTGGCGTGGTTGCACCCCGATGACCCGTACACTTGTTCTATGCTTCATGTGTTGATTTATTCGCCCGTTTGACCCCGTTTGACCCTCTTGGACTATATTGAGTCAATATGGGTATTTGTTGGTTTTGTTATGTCCACGATGTCGTGTCAAGTGTATATGCATATTTCGATATTTTAAAATCGGTTTTGAGCTTATTTGGGTTAAAGTGGGAAAAATGAGTCATTAATGTCTAGTTGTCCCATTTGTGTGACTTGGCAATGTGTGTGTGTGTGTATATATATATATATATATATATATATATATATATATATATATATATATATATATATATATATATATATATACATGTGCAAATATGTATATATGCGCGATCGCCCGTTTTGACCATTGTCCTGTTCGTTATAATATTTCGTGCATCGTTATAACGACTTGGATATATATATATATATATATATATATATATATATATATATATATATATATATATATATATATATATATATATATATATATATATATATATATATATATAGTGTAATATTGTTAGTAAATGTGATGTGATTTACTAACTTGTTCAGTATTTGTCCTCAGGTGATACAGACGAGGAGACGATTCGGTGACATTAGACTACCGAGTTTAGCTGACAATCGGTGAGTGGGTCTATCTAAGGATAGAGTTTGAGTAGCAAGCCGCGCTACTGTCGTTTACTCTATTTTATTAGACTGTGGTTATATCCGATTGCCATGATTAGATATCTGATTGCCATGTTTAGATAATGGTTAACATGTTTGTGAATTATTACATGTTGATGATATTGTGGGATATTATGTGCACTGTGTTTGACGCCAGCCGGGCCTGGGGAGGCTGGGGACTCATAACCAAGCCTAGGGAGGTTATAGTCCGTATGAGGTCAACCGAGCCTGGGAAGGTTGGGTCCAAAGGCTACTGATTGTGGAGTATAGTTTGAATGACGCATCCCCTGCGTCCGAATGACTATACTGTGAATCGAGTAGCTAGGACTATCGGTAGACTCTAGCCCGATCAACTAGGAGTCGTGTGCTCGTACAAGCCGTCGATCCTCATATTGTCGTTGTCTTTTTTTGTATGCTGTTAGGACGTTAGCATACTTTTATATGGTTGCGAGATTGATGCTTAGATTTGATCCGTTAGATAGTGTAACGACCCGTCAAAATCGCTATTGACGCGGCACGTTAATCATTGATTCCACAGTGAGGTTTTGACCTCTATATGATACGTTTTGATAAAATATTGCATTCATTAAAATAAGTGACTTTCTAAACATAGAAAGTTATAAACATGTGGGCAAGTGCTTAGGTATAAGCAAAACCCCGAAATACATAAGTCTTTAATTTACAGGTTGACATCACAGTCCAATTATTTATTACACAACGCAGTTTTATTTTGAATGCAATAAACTTTGTACAAAGCATGAGAGACTCCATGCATGCAACAAGCACATCACAGCGGAAGCATTCTAAGGACCTGAGAATAAAACATGCTAAAAAGTCAACACGAATGTTGGTGAGTTATAGGTTTAATTGCTCGAGTCATAAACATATATAAAGATAGACCACAAAATTTCATCAAAAGTTTATCAATAGATTCTACGTAACAGAGCACCCTGGTAACTAAACTTAACGCTATAGTGATAATTACCCCATTCGTTTTAATACACGCAAACCAACGTGTCTTAAACTCAAATAACATACGTCCGTTAAAAGGCTAGCGCTCTAGCTCGGACGGGGATTTCAAGCCCTATGGATCCATATACAATTATTCGCACCCACCAGTCCATATCCTATGTACTGGCAGCTACTAGTTACCAAAGCTAAGGGATTTTCGGTTTAACTCAGTGTAGAATTTAGTATGTACTTGTGTCTTATCGCGTTTAAAATAAATTGCATGTATTCTCAGCCCAAAAATATTTAAAGTATTTAAAAAGGGAGACTATAACTCACAGTTCAATATTGCGATTCAATATTGTAGGCAAATTGCGTAGACGTAATGATGGTAGACGACTGTATGGTTGGTCTTGGATTCAAGAACAATACCCCGAACAATACACAATATTTCCTTATTTTAAAACGGTTTGAAACCCGAATTAAAAATACCCTCGAATATATTTTATTATTATTAAACTTAAAATTAAAATTATAATTATAATTATAATTATAAAATTTACGTACAGATATAATTTATGAAAAATTTCGTCGAGCAAAACTGACCTTTTATAGTACTTTTCGATTTACTGTAGCTCATGCGATCGCATGAGTTTTCAGTGTTTTTGCCATGCGATCGCATGGCCGCCTTTTCTGTTTCTGTTTGCTAGTTCGTCGACATCAAATAGTGTTTACTGTAGCAAATAGTGTTACTGTAGCAAATAGTGTTTTACTGTAGCAAATAGTGTTTACTGTAGCAAATAGTGTTTACTGTAGCAAATCACTGTAGCAAACTCGTTTTCACTGTAGCACTGTAGCAAAATACGGTTTCACTGTAGTAAATAGTGTTTTACTGTAGCAAATTGTGTTTTACTGTAGCAAAGTAATTTTTACTGTAGCAAATAGGGTTTTACTGTAGGAAAGTCGTTTTTACTTGTATATATATATATATACATACATATAATTGTTCATGAATCGTCGAGAGTAGTCATAGGTAATTGTATATATGAAACAGTTCTAAAATTTTGAGACTCAATCTAACAGACTTTGTTTAATGTGTTAAAATAATAAATCGTATAGAGAATTGATTTAAATAAGTCAAAAAATTTCGGGTCATCACAGTACCTCCCCGTTAAAGAAAATTTCGTCCCGAAATTTTGAGTAGTACCTGTTTCATGAGCGATATCAGTGAACAAATGTGGATACTTTTGCTTCATTTGATCTTCACGTTCCCAAGTAAACTCGGGTCCTCGTCTTGCGTTCCAACGAACTCTAACTATCGGTATTTTGCTTTGTTTTAATTGTTTGACCTCACGGTCCATGATTTCAACAGGTTCTTCGACAAAATGGAGTTTATCATTAATTCGTATTTCGTCAAGAGGAATTACGACATCCTCTTCAGCTAAACATTTCTTCAAATTTGACACGTGAAATGTGTCGTGAACACTACTAAGTTCTTGCGGTAGCTTTAATCGATAAGCAACTGCTCCAATTCTTTCGGTGATTTCAAAGGGTCCTACATACCTAGGACTTAGCTTTCCTCGTTTACCGAATCGTACAACGCCTTTCCAGGGTGACACTTTCAACATGACTTTGTCGCCCACTTGAAATTCTAGCGGTTTTCTTCTTACATCAGCATAACTCTTTTGGCGACTCATGGCCGTTTTCAATCGCTGTTGTATTTGAATGATCTTTTCGGTGGTTTCGTGAATAATTTCTGGTCCAGTAAGTTGTCTTTCTCCTACTTCACTCTAACAGATAGGAGATCTGCACTTTCTATTGTAAAGTGCTTCAAATGGTGCTGCGTTGATGCTCGTATGATAGCTGTTATTGTATGAAAATTCTGCCAACGGTAAGTGTCGATCCCAACTGGTTCCAAAGTCAATCACGCATGCCCGTAACATGTCTTCCAATGTTTGTATTGTTCTTTCACTTTGACCATCTGTCTGTGGGTGATAAGCGGTGCTCATATCTAATCGAGTTCCCAATGCTTTTTGTAATGATTGCCAAAAATGTGATGTGAATCGGGTGTCGCGATCAGATATGATGGAGATGGGTACACCATGCCTAGAAACTACTTCCTTCAAATATAGGCGTGCTAATTTCTCCATACTGTCTATCTCCTTTATTGGTAGAAAGTGAGCTGATTTAGTTAGACGATCAACTATCACCCAAATAGTATCATGACTACTTGCAGTCCTTGGCAATTTCATAATGAAATCCATGGTTATTCTTTCCCATTTCCACTGCGGAATTTCTGGTTGTTGCAGTAATCCTGACGGCTTTTGGTGCTCAGCTTTAACCTTTGCACACGTCAAACATTTGCTTACATAAGTAGCAATTTCTGTCTTCATATTAGGCCACCAATAGAACTTCTTGAGATCGTGGTACATTTTCCCATTTCCTGGGTGAATTGAGTACCTCGTTTTGTGTGCTTCATCCAGTACTAGTTGCCTTAGGTTACCATGTCTTGGTACCCATATCCTACCAGCAAAATACAGGGTTCCATCGGCTTTTACTTCAAGTTGTTTTTCTAACCCTTTGCTCATTTCACCTTTTTCGTTTTCTTCTTTTAAAGCTTCTAACTGTGCTGCTTGAATTTGCTTTGTGAGATCAGTACGAATTGTAATATTCAAAGCTCGGACCCTAAGAGGTTTTACTCTTTCTTTTCGACTTAGGGCATCAGATACAACATTAGCTTTTCCGAGGTGGTAACGGATTTCACAATCGTAATCGTTTAACAACTCTACCCAGCGACGTTGCCTCATATTGAGTTGTTTTTGATCAAAAATATGCTGAAGACTCTTATGGTCGGTGTACACTGTACACTTGGTGCCATATAGATAGTGTCTCCATATTTTGAGTGCAAAAACTACTGCTCCAAGTTCCAAATCGTGCGTCGTATAGTTCTTTTCATGAATTTTTAGTTGTCGTGAGGCATATGCGATGACTTTTGTGCGTTGCATTAATACACATCCTAAACCTTGGCGTGAAGCATCACAATAGATCACGAAATCATCATTTCCGTCCGGTAATGACAAAATGGGTGCAGACGTTAACTTCTTCTTTAATAACTGGAATGAGGATTCCTGTTCCGTGGACCAATCATACTTCTTTCCCTTTTGAGTCAATGCAGTTAAGGGTTTGGCGATTCTAGAGAAATCTTGAATGAATCTTCGGTAGTAACCAGCAAGACCTAAGAATTGGCGAATTTGTGTTGGAGTCTTCGGGGTTTCCCATTTACTAATGGCTTCGAACTTGGCGGGGTCAACTTTAATTCCATGTTTACTGACAACATGGCCCAAAAATTGTACTTCTTGTAACCAGAAATCACACTTCGAAAATTTTGCGTACAATTCTTCTTTCTTGAGTATCTCCAGTACCAGTCTTAAGTGTTGCTCATGTTCTTCCTTGTTCTTCGAGTAAATCAATATGTCGTCGATAAAAACAATGACAAATTTGTCTAAATACGGTCTACAGATGCGATTCATTAGATCCATGAATACTGCTGGAGCATTAGTTAATCCAAAAGGCATGACTAGAAACTCATAGTGACCGTAACGGGTTCTGAACGCGGTTTTAGGAACATCTTCTTCCTTCACTCTCAGTTGATGATATCCGGAGCGTAGATCAATCTTAGAATAAACACTTGATCCTTGCAATTGATCAAACAAATCATCAATCCTCGGTAATGGGTACCGATTCTTGATCGTTAATTTATTTAATTCTCGGTAATCTATGCACATTCTCATAGATCCATCCTTCTTCTTGACGAACAGAATAGGAGCACCCCAAGGTGAAAAACTAGGACGAATAAATCCACGGTCCGATAATTCTTGCAACTGGTCTTGTAATTCTTGCATTTCTGAAGGTGCAAGTCTATATGGAGATCGGGCTACAGGTGCAGCTCCTGGTATGAGATCAATCTGGAATTCTACACATCTGTGTGGAGGTAGCCCCGGTAATTCTTCTGGAAATACTCCGGGATATTCTCTTACAACCGGCATGTCATTAATGCTTCTTTCTTCAGTATCGATCTTCTTTACGTGTGCCAGAATAGCATAACAACCTTTTCTTATAAGTTTCTGGGCCTTCATACAGGTGATAAAGTTCAGCTTTGAGTTGCTCTTCTCCCCATAAATCATTAATGACGTTTCATCCTTACGAGGGATGCGGATTGCTTTCTCAGCGCAAACAACTTCCGCTCTTGTTTTGGACATCCAGTCCATGCCAACGATTACGTCAAAACTTCCTAGTTCTACGGGTATCAAATCAATTTTGAAGGTTTCACCAGCGAGATTCATTTCGCAACCATGGCAAATTTTATCGGCTTTTATCAGTTTACCATTAGCTAATTCAATAGTATATTTATCGTCTAGAGGTAATGATGCACATTTTAGTTTAAAACTAAAGTCTTTACACATATAACTTCTATCAGCACCCGTATCAAACATAATAGAAGCTAGTTGATTATTAACGGTAAACGTACCCGTGACAAGATTAGGATCCTCACGTGCTTTACTGGCACTAACATTAAATGCCCTCCCACGTGCGGGTTCTTTGTTCTTCTCCTTATCAGGGCATTGATTTATAAAGTGACCAGACTTCCCGCATCCAAAACATTTCTTGACATCGGTCAGTTTTGTCTTTACTTCAGAAACGGTGGCATAACAATCTTTCGCCACATGTCCTTTCTTGTTGCACTTATCACAGACCACTTGACAATAACCTGCATGATGTGTGTAACATATTTTGCAGAACGGATGGGGTCCCTTATAGTTTGGACTTGCAGTTGCCCCATCTTTTTTACCTTTAAAAGTTTCTTGTTTCTTCAGGTGAGTACTTTTGCCCTTATAGTCTTCCCATTTCCTCTTTCCTTCAGTTGTCTTGACTTCGGTAATTGGTGCCTTAATCGAACTCTCTGTGATCTGGTCCATGAGTTGGTGTGCCATTGTCATGGCTTCCTGCATCGTATTCGGTTTGGACGATGTAACATTTCCTTTGATATTGATCGATAAACCGTCAATATACATTTCTATCTTTCGTTTCTCATTTGGCACCAATTCGGGACACAACAAGGCTAGTTCCATGAAACGCTTTTCATAGTTATTGAGATTCGCGCCGATAACCTTCAGATTACGTAACTCAGATTCCATTTTTCTGATCTCGTTTCGAGGACAGTACTCCTCGATTAGCATCTTTTTCAGTTCTTCCCAAGAGATATCATATGCCGTATCTATTCCTTTAAGTGCACCATCTTGCAACGTGCACGAAGCATACTTTAACTTGTCTCCATTCGCACAATTACTGATTTTGAAAACGGACTCCATCTTTTCAAACCATCGGGTTAGACCGACTGGTCCCTCAGTTCCACTAAACGTCTGTGGTTTGCATCCTTGAAAAGTTTTGTATGAGCATCCGTTTCGTGAATTTGTGTTTACGGCTGCTGCTTTGGCTGCTGCTTCAGCTGTTGCTTTTGCTGTTTCGGTTGCAGCAATTCTTTCATTCACACATTTCTCGACTAGTTGCTCAAACTCAGCATCCGACATTTGAGACATGTTTCTTCAATAAACACAACAGATATAATTTAATCATATAGAATATTATAGGTAAAATGAGTTGTCAATAGTTAATCGTAGCATATTAATAATATGAACCGATTATTATAAAAGCCTTTTCTTCTTATTAGCATTTTATAATTATTTCTAGGGTATTACCTACCCGTTAAGTTCATACATAATAGCTAGTACAAGGAATTAACTACTAAAATCCTAATAATATTCCACTATAAAAAATTATAGCGAGTTACTACATTATTATGTAATAATAATAATAAGAAGTAGTAATAATACAAATAATCATTCCATGCATTTATTATTAATAAACCAAAATAATACAATACCATACAATACTGATATTTTACATATGCTTATTTTACATAACAAGATAGAGTAGCACACATAAGCAATAAAATAGCGCATGGAAGATTTATGGTTGCGAGGTCGTTTATTCAGAACTATCAGAAACTTCTTTCCATTTGGTTCTCTCTGCCAATTGTTTGTGTGCACATGGTCCGACAGACATTCTGGCAGTGTATTTTATTTTTGGTTGGGGTTTTGAGGTACCCGTTACCTCAGTGGGTTTAATACAATAAGGGTGGTTACGGATCGAATGGTCATGTTCCTTTTTAATAATTAAGGACTTTTTATTATTGTGGTTGTTTTTATTATCTATAGCAAGTTGGAATTTCTCCTTAGTGATCTCTTTTATTTCATTAGCGAAATCCTCCTCCTTACTGATCTCGTCTGATGACGAACTGTCTGAGTCATGTGTAGGAGAATATGATGACGAACTGCAAGAATATGTACCGGTGGTCATGAGCCGAAATCTGCCAGGCGTAATCGGCACAACCCGCCCATCGGCGGTATATCTGGACCAATGTCCATATTTGTTTAGAAATGGACGATCCTCGTTTACTCCAGGGATCATGGGTCCATGCCAACGATACTGTGGCTCCGGAAAACTAAAGCTGGGTGGAGCTGGAACCTCCTCTGGGTTTACCGGGAGTTGAGATTCCCCGACTAACACAATTTCTTCTTTAATAGGTATTGGAACGCCCTTTTCAGTTGTGGATATAATAGATTCAGTGTCCGATTCCGAGTCGTACAAAATGATAGGATTAGAGGAAGTCATCTATCACATAATTGAAACAACAATTACGTTAGCATATAAATATATCACATATAATGTTTTTGACCAAATAATAAGCAAAAATCAGTAAAAACAGATATGGTCATAGTCCAGACTCACTAATGCATCCTAACAATTACCAGTTAAACACACTAATGTAATTTCTGGTTCCCTATGACCTCAAGCTCTGATACCAACTGTAACGACCCGTCAAAATCGCTATTGACGCGGCACGTTAATCATTAATTCCACAGTGAGGTTTTGACCTCTATATGATACGTTTTGATAAAATATTGCATTCATTAAAATAAGTGACTTTCTAAACATAGAAAGTTATAAACATGTGGGCAAGTGCTTAGGTATAAGCAAAACCCCGAAATACATAAGTCTTTAATTTACAGGTTGACATCATAGTCCAATTATTTATTACACAACGCAGTTTTATTTTGAATGCAATAAACTTTGTACAAAGCATGAGAGACTCCATGCAGGCAACAAGCACATCACAGCGGAAGCATTCTAAGAACCTGAGAATAAAACATGCTAAAAAGTCAAAACGAATGTTGGTGAGTTATAGGTTTAATTGCTCGAGTCATAAACATATATAAAGATAGACCACAAAATTTCATCAAAAGTTTATCAATAGATTCTACGTAACAGAGCACCCTGGTAACTAAACTTAACGCTATAGTGATAATTACCCCATTCGTTTTAATACACGCAAACCAACGTGTCTTAAACTCAAATAACATACGTCCGTTAAAAGGCTAGCGCTCTAGCTCGGACGGGGATGTCAAGCCCTATGGATCCATATACAATTATTCGCGCCCACCAGTCCATATCCTATGTACTGGCAGCTACTAGTTACCAAAGCTAAGGGATTTTCGGTTTAACTCAGTGTAGAATTTAGTATGTACTTGTGTCTTATCGCGTTTAAAATAAATTGCATGTATTCTCAGCCCAAAAATATTTAAAGTATTTAAAAAGGGAGACTATAACTCACAGTTCAATATTGCGATTCAATATTGTAGGCAAATTGCGTAGACGTAATGATGGTAGACGACTGTATGGTTGGTCTTGGATTCAAGAACAATACCCCGAACAATACACAATATTTCCTTATTTTAAAACGGTTTGAAACCCGAATTAAAAATACCCTCGAATATATTTTATTATTATTAAACTTAAAATTAAAATTATAATTATAATTATAATTATAAAATTTACGTACAGATATAATTTATGAAAAATTTCGTCGAGCAAAACTGACCTTTTATAGTACTTTTCGATTTACTGTAGCTCATGCGATCGCATGAGTTTTCAGTGTTTTTGCCATGCGATCGCATGGCCGCCTTTTCTGTTTCTGTTTGCTAGTTCGTCGACATCAAATAGTGTTTACTGTAGCAAATAGTGTTACTGTAGCAAATAGTGTTTTACTGTAGCAAATAGTGTTTACTGTAGCAAATAGTGTTTACTGTAGCAAATCACTGTAGCAAACTCGTTTTCACTGTAGCACTGTAGCAAAATACGGTTTCACTGTAGTAAATAGTGTTTTACTGTAGCAAATTGTGTTTTACTGTAGCAAAGTAATTTTTACTGTATCAAATAGGGTTTTACTGTAGGAAAGTCATTTTTACTTGTATATATATATATATACATACATATAATTGTTCATGAATCGTCGAGAGTAGTCATAGGTAATTGTATATATGAAACAGTTCTAAAATTTTGAGACTCAATCTAACAGACTTTGTTTAACGTGTTAAAATAATAAATCGTATAGAGAATTGGTTTAAATAAGTCAAAAATTTTCGGGTCATCACAGATAGAATCTATTCACTTAGCAGTTGTGCTAATCCCCCCACATTCCCACCCTTTGCAGGTTAAGTTCTGTTGTATGTTAGATATCATAGTGAAGATGAGATGCTGGAAGATATGTTTGACAATTCGAAACTTTGATGTCGCGTCTTTTGTTACTAGTGCCGTTGTTTTAATGTAACACCAAATTTTTAATATATGTAATGGACTTTAAATAAATGATATGATGTAAATAAAATATAGTACAAGTGTCTTTTATATATATGTATCAGATTTAATAAACAGGTTTCTGCTGTGACTAAAAAAAAGAAAAAAGAAAAATCAGGGGTGTTATAGAAAATTTTGTCCCGAAATTTTGAGGAGGGACCAACAACGGTACCGTATTTGAAGAAGAAGGAGCGTATCAAAGTTTCGAGAGACTCGTGGGCTCAGAAGTGAGCAATTTACCTTGAAAGGTACTTGGGCGAATAAAAGTAAGAATAGGTATATGCCATTAATTAAGTCTCTTGACCTTAAGATCAACAAATTGAGTTCGTTTCTTGTTACCATGAATATGTCATCTGAATATATATATCCACAAAAGGAAAGATGATGTTTTTAGCCTTACAGGCATCTCCAGTAAGCTGGATGCATGAAATGCATCATGAATGTTACCGAACTCATCTAAAACATTAAGCGCTCATGTCGCAATATAAAGCTGACAGATAGAATGGTAAACATGGCGATCATAACATACTGCATGTGAACTTATCCTTGAATGGAATGAAAGCACAGTTTCATAATGTAACTATATCCTTTCAGTTACATGTTGAAGTTAGGGTTAACATCGACTAGAACAACATATAGTTGCAAACAACGAAGGAAGAAATATATAGAGTAACCACATCAGTGTTATAGATGTTTTAAGCAATCCCTTCCATGAGGATAACAAGATTCATAGATTTTGAAAGTATTTTACATTACATTTCAGAAAGAAAATCGCACGAAAGGTGTGATCTTTGAACGAGAGTGAACTCTTCGTACAACGAGCGAGTTGATATGCATTTATCCTTATACTTAAGGGGATGTGCGGATGAGAAGATACGTGAACTCTTGGTCATAAAGAATTGTTTACTCCAAGTGAAAAGAATCTCAAAAATGATTTCTTGTACCTCAACATACTGGATCATACTGGAAAATTAGCCGTGAAATATTGAGAGTAGAAACCCACCTAGTGCCTTTCCTACAATAGGGTGACCACTGAGTGTACCTCATAAAACTGATTTATCGACCAGCGTTTTTGCCATGTCTAACCTTAAGAGGAAAATTTTATGAGCGCAAAGACCTCCTAACAAATTTTATAAAACTGCCATCCAAAGTGGCTCAAGAGTTTTTAACAAAGATCTTAATCGTAAGCTTTATCCCTAAACGGAGGACGAGAAGAAGTGTGATCCATACATGGTGTAGACTAATACGAAAACCTTTAATACAATCAACCAGGGAAGTTTTGAAAAACCTTTAAACGTTTGATGTGACAACATGAACGAAACGAAGTTCTTAGTAAATTTAGAAGTATGTACAACGTGTACCATTTTGCACAAAACTATTTGACTTAGGTTAAATAACTCAATAAGGGAGCGATTTTTAAAGAATTTGAAGGTATAACTTAGTATGTACTAACCAAAATAAGTAAAGGTAAATTTATTAACTTAATTATATACACACATATATGATTTTATAAATCGCATAAGTGACAGAAAAATTTTATTACTTTCATTTATCTATAAATCTCGTGAGGACCGCACAAATAACAACGTGTAAAATTTTTGATAAACATAGTTTTTCGTATTTTAGATGTTATGAGTTGAAAAAGATCGAGTGAAAATTCTTTGAATCATCGGGTGACGTGTTACTAGGTAATGAAAACTAATGAATTAAATGTAGTTTTGATAATTATCAGGTCATAAGTCTTTGGGCCAAAAATGTTCACGTGCGAAGCCGTTGCTAAAAAGTGAGGTATGAAGGATAGAGCATGAAGACGAGAAGTTAATCGCTTCTTGACTTTGCAAAAAGCCAAACAGGTTATGACTAATATTAAAGTCGGAATACTAATGGTGTTAATATCACTAAATGAGAATCTCTTGGAATAAGTTAGGACTTAGAGTTATGTAAGAAAGATCATCGTTCCAACAGGTGTGGCAAATAATGTGACAACCCGAAAATTTCCAACCAAATTTAAACTTTAATCTTTATATGTTTCCGACACGATAAGTAATATTTGTTAAGTTAAATTTCAAGAATTTTAAACTATGTTCATACATTCATTCAACCTCGACCAAGTTGCAACGATTCACGAACCATTAAACGAATATGATTATATATGTATATGTGTATATATATTATAACTTGAAACTTAAACAAAATATTAGATTAAATACTTTATATGATTGTATCTGTTTCAAAATGTTTATCAATGGAATTAGAAGATAAGATCAAATGATTGAATTATCAGATATATTGAATTATGATTACAAGTCTCTGTTGAAAGGCCCACGTTGATTTGAAAAATCTTTTCATTTTAACAATATTCGGAAAATGGTAAAGTGATTTATAAATATGAACAAATTGTCAATCATTGAGAACTAGACAAAGGATAGTGGAAGATTGAATCTCATAAAGACTCGATTGACCTATTTAGTTTCAAACGTACAAAAACGTTTTCAGTTTAAAAAGAACTTTATTATTAAAACGTATATAACTTTTATAAATATCTAGAACCACTTTTGACAACTCATTACTTAACTAGTATGATAAAGATAACGATATTTATATTTTATTTTATTAAATATATATAACGATTTAAAATAATATTATATATATTTATACGCGTATTATACGTACATAGTTTTATACTTTTACTATACTTAAACTTTACCTTTACTTTATTCTTACCTTTACTTTAACTTTAATAATTCATACTTTAATAATTTACTTTAATAATTCATACTTTAATAATTCACTTTAATAATTCATACTTTAATAATTCACTTTAATAATTCATACTTTAATAATTCACTTTAATAATTCATACTTTAATAATTCACTTTAATAATTCAAAAATCTATTATAAATAGAATTCAATAGGTTTCATTATTTCATAGAAACTTGAAAATAGTTTTCTCTAAACTCTCTCAATCGATTTACATATATATATTTACTCCGTATTATCTCAAGATATTATTAGTATACATAAAATATTACGACGGAGTGCTGTCCGAGTGATTTCGAAGTTGTTTTTTCGAGTGGGATAAGATTAAGGAAATTATGGGTTATAGCTATGGAGGTGATTGAGTATGGTTCATGGGTATGCTCGTGAGGTCAATATAGTGTTTATCATCTCCGTTGCGTTTACGTACCTTTCCTGCAATATTGAATCTCAATATTGATATGTGAGTACTCATAATTTAATTTTTACATACTAATAGTGTATCCCTGACTAGTGCTCGAGTATATAGGATTATGCATGCTTGTACTTTTGATATTGCCATTAGATAGGTTATGTTGATTCCTGAATTAGTTACATATACGATTGAGATAAGGTATAAGATATGCATGTCGTTGGAAAGCTAGCGAAATATAGTTGAATTTTGGTTTAAGAATCACTTGAATCCAAGTAATGGTTAGAAAGTTATGAAATAAACAAATTGCATAATTAATTTCGTAATTAAAATTGCTGATGATAATTAGTGAACTAATTTTCTGGGTTATAAAAAGTGATTATTTGGATTCTACTCGTCGAGTAGATGAATTTTCATATAAAGCACGTCTCGTTTCGTTGAACGGTTGTCAAGTTATGGACAAAAGAAGTTTTGCAAATTTTGATGAAATGTCGAAACGGGAACTGAAATTCTCGCTGATCTGCGTTGTTTCATATATAAAAAAAAATACCACTGAATTCTTTGCTGTACGGTCTAATAAATAACTCTAGCCGTTTGTCAATTCGAGTCTCGACGATTTTTCTAAAAATCATCAAAGTTGACAGTTTGGTCACATTTTAAAATTCTAAAAAGAGCTGAAACTTTTTTATTTAAAAATGTCAGTTTTGTATCAGTTGTCATGGTCGGCCTGATATGTGTTTAATCTTGCCAAAAATCATGTTATATCTTTGTAGTAACGAAAATTTGCAGGCTTTGACCGTTTGTCAATACGAGTTTTGAGGAATTTTCTAAAAATCTCCAAAGTAGGCTACTCGGTCACTTTTGTAAATTTATTAAAGTTGAAAAATTAACTTTGAAACGCCAAAAACGCGTTGGCAACTACGAGTTGTCTAGGTTTAGTTTACTTCTGTAATATTTATGCTTAATTTTTTTGGTAATGTGTAACTTTTATCTTTGGCCGTTTATCAATCGGAGTTCCGATAATTTTTCTAAAAATAGCTGAAGTGGCCCGTTTAGTCATGTTTGACCGAAAATCATTTTTGCATAAGTTATTATATATTTGCATGCGACCTCATTTTTACTTTGACCTTTGACTTTTGACTTTAACCTTTGACTTTTGACTTTGAACTTTAACTTTTCCTGTTAACTTTTCAGTTAACTTTTTGTGTTGATTTTCTCTTAAAAAAAAAAAAAAAAAAAAAAAACCTAAAATACTATTTTATGATTATGAAACCATTTGTGTTACGTTGTTTCACACGTCACCTTTTACTAGAATCTTAATTGAGCATGAGTAATATAACATGTTACTATACTGTAGAGTTAGACTCGAGCTATAGGATAGGATTACACTATGACCTGACCTAAATTGCTATACAAATATTGACCAACATATAAATATATATAATTAATATAGGTTCGTGAATCCGAGGCCAACCTTGCACTTGTTCAATGACGTTATATGTATTTTTACTACGAAATACAGTATGGTGAGTTTCATTTGCCTTTTTACCCTTTATATTTTTGGGCTGAGAATACATGCGCAACTTTTATAAATGTTTTACGAAATAGACACAAGTACGTGAAACTACATTCTATGGTTGAATTATCGAAATCGAATATGCCCCTTTTTATTAAGTCTGGTAATCTAAGAATTAGGGAACAGACACCCTAATTGACGCGAATCCTAAAGATAGATCTATCGGGCCTAACAAACCCCATCCAAAGTACCGGATGCTTTAGTACTTCGAAATTTATATCATGTCCGAAGGAGGATCCCGGAATGATAGGGGATATTCTTATATGCATATTGTTAATGTCGGTTACCAGGTGTTCACCATATGAATGATTATTTTTGTCTCTATGCATGGGACGTATATTTATGAGAACTGGAAATGAAATTCTTGTGGTCTATTAAAATGATGGAAATAAATGATTATGATAAACTAATGAACTCACCAACCTTTTGGTTGACACTTTAAAGCATGTTTATTCTCAGGTGTTAAAGAAATCTTCCGCTGTGCATTTGCTCATTTTAAAGATATTACTTGGAGTCTTTCATAGCATATTTCGAAGAACGTTGCATTCGAGTCATTGAGTTCATCAAAGATTATTATTAAATCAATTTATAGTTGGATATTGGATATTATGAAATGGTATGCATGCCTGTCAATTTTCGATGTAAAGAAAGATTGTCTTTTAAAAACGAATGCAATGTTTGTAAAATGTATCATATAGAGGTCAAATACCTCGCAATGTAATCAACTATTGTGAATCGTTTATAATGTATATGAACGGGTCCTTTCAGTTGGTATCAGAGCGGTGGTCTTAGCGAACCAGGTCTGCATTAGTGTGTCTAACAGATAAGTCGATAGGATGCATTAGTGAGTCTGGACTTCGACCGTGTATGCATGTCAATAGCTTTAATTATCATTTTGTGTCAAAAATTAACTACTTATCATCCTCAGGAAATTACCTGCTTATCATTTTTAGTCTAAGACACGTCTTGCTGCATTGATTGTATGAATAGTGTATAGACAAAAATTCATATCTTAGCGTATCTGCTAAATCATATCTTATCGTATCTATTACTGTAAACGTTGCCTGATATATCCCGTAAATTCCTCCGTAATTTACGAAATCTTTTGTTCTATATATATGGATATTCTATGTAATTAGAATACCAACCGATAACCGAAAATCATTTCATATCGAAAAAAAAAATCCTTATTGGATTTCGAAATGGAATCCCACTCCAGCTCCGAAAGCAGTGTGACCGGAATGGATCAACCAATCAGTCATCACCTATTCTGGATGAATTGGGGATGGGTTCGTAGCCTCCTCAATCATTGAAGACAAGAAGAAGGTGATCCCTTCCATCCACCACATTGCCCTCTTGACGAAGAACCTGAAGCACTTACCGGCGAACCTGTCCGAAACACCATTTTCTCGCTCATTTCCAGAGTATCTCGTCACGATTATATATTACATCAAATTTTAGATTTTATTTATCCGCTCGTCCGAACCGACAATCACTCCGGTGTAATAGAAGAAGTCAACGAGCTTCGCGCTCGGGTAGTGGCTTTGGAGAATATGGTGCAGAGATTACAAACACCAGCAGCAGCATCAGCAGCATAACCAGTAACACCATCATAGTACCATTACCACCCCAACCACAACCACATCGTAAACCTCAACTTTACACTCTGTCCCACGAGCACCAATGTCATACGCCCTGTAGATACCAAGGAATACCAACAACAATAACCGACGAAGTATTAATTCATAACTTCATTGGAGAAACATTCCGCGCAGATTATGTAATCTCTAAAGTCTTAGAGATTATCTAATCTAGCCCTAACCATAAATCAGTTAAGCGAACCAAAATGATAGAAGGAAGAGTAGAAACCCTGATAAAAATGGTGTGTGATTAACAAGCTAAACTTGTTTTACCAACAGCATCAACAGTACCGTCAGCGTCACCAGCATCATCAGTACAGTCAACATCAGAATCAACAACACCTATAACATTACAAACTCCATCAGCTCAAGAATCACTATGGACATCATTACGAATCAATAACCCGTATATTGTATCAACGAGTTATGAAGAATTAACTCATTCCCTTTGAAGAAATTATATGTATATTTTATATATTTTGAAATAAAAATAAATCTTTCCGTGCTAAGCTATTGTGTGTGAATCTTAACTACTCGGTTAATTCATATTACAAATATGCAATAATGTACGTCCTTCGGCTGCAACTTAACCAGCGTTAACTACAATCTCTGTCGCAATTCAACAAATTCCAATTCATAATAAATCAAGTATATATTTGATTTTACGCTTTCATCATCGATGTACCCGAAACTTTTCAGATAACATCATTCGTACTTTGCGAAATTCACAAGAATTCCACGAACCGAACATCATACATCAACAAATAACGAAGTATTGATTCATAATTTCCATGTCATTAAAGAAATACTGCGTAAAAGTTATGTACTTTTTAAAGCCTTTAGGGATTATTCAATTCTAGTTTCAACCGTAAATCAAATGAGTTTAATTTAACATTAACTCATTAAATCTATGTTACATCTGAAGAAAATATACATATATATATTTTCATAAAGACTGTAATAAAATTCTTTTGTACAAAATATTAATTGTGAAATTTTTTTTAACGGGTAGGTAATACCCGAGAGATATATAAATTCACAATTAATATATTACATTCTTCGAATCTGATTCAGCAAATCATCCATTATACTCCCTACTTTCACAACAATATACATTCTTTTATAGAAATCAAAACAACCATACTCATTCAAAAGTTAATTACATATTCTGATTTTGAAATCTCAAAATTCAACTTGAGATATGACCAAAATCATCACTCTTAGATCCTTACATCTTTCACAAGCTATATTTTGACTTCAAAACTGTGTTAGAACATCAAATGTATGTTAACGATTACAATCTGTGTTCAAACCCTTCGAAAATTTCTGAAGACACTTCGAATGATGAGCAATCGAGATGATGATCCAACCACATGTTACCCACAGTTATGTACCTGAAAAACTCTTGAAACCAAAGTAAAAGTTTAAACAACGTATCCGTGTCAGATTCTTTAGCATTTATTAGCAAAAATAACTTTGCGACTCCTATTCAAAGTAACCAGTTTTGTCACAGCTCCAGCAAGTCAACTTCGACTTTTCAGTCAGACTAACCTTATTATAACCTTGAGATATACACCATCGTTACCAGGGAACCTTTTACATTCCACCACATTATTAACAGATGTATCAACAACTTCATTACCCTTTGACTTTAGCCTCTCCAAAAAGTCATTATAATTATTCATTGAAACCCCATCATTTACTCATTCGCATGTTGTAATGAGAATTTCCATACGAATCATTGGGAATTAGCAATCAGTATTTTGAAATCTCGCAGCATGTCTACGCTAACAGTTATATGTGTATATATAACGTCTATCTTCTGGACTTAATTTGAATGTGAAGATTCTGAAAAACACTTCGAACTACGAATTGGTTCTCCAAAAATGGAAAAATACTGATGAAGCAGCAAAAAAACTATAAACGACCTTAACAGTAAAAGTTTGATGATAATGAATAGGTGTGCTGGCAAAGCGCAGAAAAAAAGAAGTCTTGGAACTGGAAAACGGATTGAGCAAAGTAGGAAGGAGGCTGTGGACAAATTACAAAGACTGAACCTGACTTCAAAGGATCCAAATAATTCAGTATCTGCTGAAGTCATTAACGAATACCTTGCTCCTGACTCTAAACCCCTGTGGACAATATTCTTCATCATCCTCTGATATTAGAAATTCTAAAATATCATCATATCTTTCATTATAAATATCCTCCATATTTCTGAAGATATTAATTTTTCTTATTTGAAATCATTTACCTCTTCGCGCTATCTATATTATATCATAAAAGAAACTATTTTAGTTTCTAAATTCTGAAACATTCAAGTTTAAAATAGGAATATTTTGAAGTAGTGTTGGGAACTGAAGCATGAATTAGTATAATATAATGACACTTGATCAATGTGATTATATTACAGTAAGTCATGCTGAGTTTCTAAATGGAACGTGATGATTCACAGATCATAACATCATCATGTGCCATGTTATACGACTCTTGTATTCTATTTAACCTCTAAAATATCAAGAAAATATTTCTTGATGATTCGGCCTTTTCCAAGGTATTTTAGTAATTTGACAAGTCAAGATCATGCCATCACAATTTCCTTCCTAGAACATTAACAATGTTCATTTTGAAATTCGTATCTGTGAATTCTGGACCATTACAAGCGGTGCTTAATCGCAAGAAGAAGAAACGAAAGGACAAAACTTCGAAATAGAAATTGGGGTATAAATTGCAGCAAATAAAAGAGAGCATTAACTGTGAATGATAATGATTATAGAAGACAGAAGCAGAGACTTTAAAATATAAGGGAACATATAAAGCCCAACGACAAACCAGAAATTATAAACCATGTATATCGATGCATATAGCAATATAAAGACACGGGAGAACTAGGAACACTATAAACCCAAGAGTATAGTAGAAGTAAATAGATTCTTCCGGCGGTAGATGAAAAAAAAGAAGAATGACCGATATGAAAGTTAGAAGTATATCGAGAATCAGAACTGGATGGAGCATATTGATGAATACTTTAAAATATGAGTTGAGGGGGAAAGAATAGAAGGTGATGAAACATGACTAGGAACTTAGAAATCAACAGATTTAACTCACACAATGGCAGAATAAGTGAATCAAACCCTCTAGTGAATAGGTTAAGTTTTTTTTTTGATTAATTTAGTCAAACCACAACTAAATCAAGTGTGATTAGATCAACACCTAGAGCTATTATTCACCACCTGGGTGATTTGGTCTGAGAGAGAATCGAAGGAGCTCACTAGATCTGAGTATGTGTAACAAATGAGAGGATTAACCTAAAATGAAGAACATAAGACTTTATATACCCCTGCTGTTGACACACCCATACAAGTCATTCATCACACGTACGAGTTGGCTTCATCAACCGTACGGGTGATCACTCACTCGTGTCTTATCATTTAGGTTGTAATTGTGACTTAGCTCAGCATCAACCATGCGTATGAGCCTGTCATCCGTACTAGTGAGGCTACACTCGTACGTCTGACTAAGTCTAACATAGTCAAACATCTAAATCTCGTTCCTGTAGTTCCTGTAACCACATACAACCACGGATAGGATAATAACGAGCAATCATGGTGGCCTGTAAACTGTTGTACCTGCAATGGACGTGGGTAGATGTCTAGGGACTTGCATAAAATGCATCAACAGATGGTGTGAGTTGTAAGGAAATGAAGGAGGTGAATTTATAAGAAAATCTCCGACAGAACAATTAAAATGGACGATCGCATTTAAAGCGGATCCTAATTCCCTTGATTACCGGAGAGTCAAATCTTATTAAGAAGATTTTCTTCAAATCCCTTAAAATCTGGGAATCAATCATATCTACGTCAAATGATAAGATGAATCTACACTTACTCATTTCACTCTTCTATGTTAGCTTCATTCGTACTCTTCATATAAATAGATTGTTTATCCAAATTATTCGATGATGATAAAACTCTAATTTTCAGCCCGTATGCATCATGATAACATACTTATTATCATTCACGACCTTTCCACTCAAATTTCGGGACGAAATTTCTTTAACGGGTAGGTACTGTGACAACCCGAAAATTTCCAACCAAATTTAAACTTTAATCTTTATATGTTTCCGACACGATAAGCAATATTTGTTAAGTTAAATTTCAAGAATTTTAAACTATGTTCATACATTCATTCAACCTCGACCAAGTTGCAACGATTCACGAACCATTAAACGAATATGATTATATATGTATATGTGTATATATATTATAACTTGAAACTTAAACAAAATATTAGATTAAATACTTTATATGATTGTATCTGTTTCAAAATGTTTATCAATGGAATTAGAAGATAAGATCAAATGATTGAATTATCAGATATATTGAATTATGATTACAAGTCTCTGTTGAAAGGCCCACGTTGATTTGAAAAATCTTTTCATTTTAACAATATTCGGAAAATGGTAAAGTGATTTATAAATATGAACAAATTGTCAATCATTGAGAACTAGACAAAGGATAGTGGAAGATTGAATCTCATAAAGACTCGATTGACCTATTTAGTTTCAAACGTACAAAAACGTTTTCAGTTTAAAAAGAACTTTATTATTAAAACGTATATAACTTTTATAAATATCTAGAACCACTTTTGACAACTCATTACTTAACTAGTATGATAAAGATAACGATATTTATATTTTATTTTATTAAATATATATAACGATTTAAAATAATATTATATATATTTATACGCGTATTATACGTACATAGTTTTATACTTTTACTATACTTAAACTTTACTTTTACTTTATTTTTACTTTACTTTAACTTTAATAATTCATACTTTAATAATTTACTTTAATAATTCATACTTTAATAATTCACTTTAATAATTCATACTTTAATAATTCACTTTAATAATTCATACTTTAATAATTCACTTTAATAATTCATACTTTAATAATTCACTTTAATAATTCAAAAATCTATTATAAATAGAATTCAATAGGTTTCATTATTTCATAGAAACTTGAAAATAGTTTTCTCTAAACTCTCTCAATCGATTTACATATATATATTTACTCCGTATTATCTCAAGATATTATTAGTATACATAAAATATTACGACGGAGTGCTGTCCGAGTGATTTCGAAGTTGTTTTTTCGAGTGGGATAAGATTAAGGAAATTATGGGTTATAGCTATGGAGGTGATTGAGTATGGTTCATGGGTATGCTCGTGAGGTCAATATAGTGTTTATCATCTCCGTTGCGTTTACGTACCTTTCCTGCAATATTGAATCTCAATATTGATATGTGAGTACTCATAATTTAATTTTTACATACTAATAGTGTATCCCTGACTAGTGCTCGAGTATATAGGATTATGCATGCTTGTACTTTTGATATTGCCATTAGATAGGTTATGTTGATTCCTGAATTAGTTACATATACGATTGAGATAAGGTATAAGATATGCATGTCGTTGGAAAGCTAGCGAAATATAGTTGAATTTTGGTTTAAGAATCACTTGAATCCAAGTAATGGTTAGAAAGTTATGAAATAAACAAATTGCATAATTAATTTCGTAATTAAAATTGCTGATGATAATTAGTGAACTAATTTTCTGGGTTATAAAAAGTGATTATTTGGATTCTACTCGTCGAGTAGATGAATTTTCATATAAAGCACGTCTCGTTTCGTTGAACGGTTGTCAAGTTATGGACAAAAGAAGTTTTGCAAATTTTGATGAAATGTCGAAACGGGAACTGAAATTCTCGCTGATCTGCGTTGTTTCATATATAAAAAAAAATACCACTGAATTCTTTGCTGTACGGTCTAATAAATAACTCTAGCCGTTTGTCAATTCGAGTCTCGACGATTTTTCTAAAAATCATCAAAGTTGACAGTTTGGTCACATTTTAAAATTCTAAAAAGAGCTGAAACTTTTTTATTTAAAAATGTCAGTTTTGTATCAGTTGTCATGGTCGGCCTGATATGTGTTTAATCTTGCCAAAAATCATGTTATATCTTTGTAGTAACGAGAATTTGCAGGCTTTGACCGTTTGTCAATACGAGTTTTGAGGAATTTTCTAAAAATCTCCAAAGTAGGCTACTCGGTCACTTTTGTAAATTTATTAAAGTTGAAAAATTAACTTTGAAACGCCAAAAACGCGTTGGCAACTACGAGTTGTCTAGGTTTAGTTTACTTCTGTAATATTTATGCTTAATTTTTTTGGTAATGTGTAACTTTTATCTTTGGCCGTTTATCAATCGGAGTTCCGATAATTTTTCTAAAAATAGCTGAAGTGGCCCGTTTAGTCATGTTTGACCGAAAATCATTTTTGCATAAGTTATTATATATTTGCATGCGACCTCATTTTTACTTTGACCTTTGACTTTTGACTTTAACCTTTGACTTTTGACTTTGAACTTTAACTTTTCCTGTTAACTTTTCAGTTAACTTTTTGTGTTGATTTTCTCTAAAAAAAAAAAAAAAAAAAAAAAAACCTAAAATACTATTTTATGATTATGAAACCATTTGTGTTACGTTGTTTCACACGTCACCTTTTACTAGAATCTTAATTGAGCATGAGTAATATAACATGTTACTATACTGTAGAGTTAGACTCGAGCTATAGGATAGGATTACACTATGACCTGACCTAAATTGCTATACAAATATTGACCAACATATAAATATATATAATTAATATAGGTTCGTGAATCCGAGGCCAACCTTGCACTTGTTCAATGACGTTATATGTATTTTTACTACGAAATACAGTATGGTGAGTTTCATTTGCCTTTTTACCCTTTATATTTTTGGGCTGAGAATACATGAGCAACTTTTATAAATGTTTTACGAAATAGACACAAGTACGTGAAACTACATTCTATGGTTGAATTATCGAAATCGAATATGCCCCTTTTTATTAAGTCTGGTAATCTAAGAATTAGGGAACATACACCCTAATTGACGCGAATCCTAAAGATAGATCTATCGGGCCTAACAAACCCCATCCAAAGTACCGGATGCTTTAGTACTTCGAAATTTATATCATGTCCGAAGGAGGATCCCGGAATGATAGGGGATATTCTTATATGCATATTGTTAATGTCGGTTACCAGGTGTTCACCATATGAATGATTATTTTTGTCTCTATGCATGGGACGTATATTTATGAGAACTGGAAATGAAATTCTTGTGGTCTATTAAAATGATGGAAATAAATGATTATGATAAACTAATGAACTCACCAACCTTTTGGTTGATACTTTAAAGCATGTTTATTCTCAGGTGTTAAAGAAATCTTCCGCTGTGCATTTGCTCATTTTAAAGATATTACTTGGAGTCTTTCATAGCATATTTCGAAGAACGTTGCATTCGAGTCATTGAGTTCATCAAAGATTATTATTAAATCAATTTATAGTTGGATATTGGATATTATGAAATGGTATGCATGCCTGTCAATTTTCGATGTAAAGAAAGATTGTCTTTTAAAAACGAATGCAATGTTTGTAAAATGTATCATATAGAGGTCAAATACCTCGCAATGTAATCAACTATTGTGAATCGTTTATAATGTATATGAACGGGTCCTTTCAAATAAGATCCCTGGGGTAACGCAATAATCTTGAATGGTTTAAGTGTTAGTGGATGCCCGAAGGCTCTGCATGACGTGGCAGTAAGTGCCTTTATCACACACACACCCACATAAATCTCTTGATTGCGACAGTTGTAAAGTCTTCATGATGACTTGGATACGAATAACACGAAAAATTTTATATAACAAGCAACGAAAATTTTATGAAAATCGTTTAAGGTGACAATGTAAGAAAAGAAACGAAGTTCTTAGTAAGCTAGAGTTATGTACAGCATGTACTATTCTAAGTAAAATATCTTTTGAATAAAAGGATTGATTTGTAAAAGTGAAAGTAAAATTTCATATGTACTACTCAAAAATAAGTAATTATTTACTTTATTATATATAACATATACGATTTCTAAAATTTGTATGAATGACAATAAAATAAATTTATTTTTATAAAACTTCGAGAGGTTCGCACCGTAAAATAGTGTGTGTAAACTTTTGGCAAACAAAGTTGCCATATTTCGGAGGTTATCAGTTGGAAAAAGATTGATGAGGATCGAGTAAAATATTTTTGAAAATTTCGGATGATATTTGAGCAACAATGTCACGTGGTAATAAACTATTGAATTTAAATGTGGTTGATGACTATTAGTATGGCATAAGTCCTTCGACTAAAAATGCTTAAGTGTGAAGCTGTTGCTTATAAGTGAGATACGAATGAGAGAGTATGAGGATGAGAATTAACCACCCATTGATTTTGGAGAATTTTGAACTGGTATGACTAATATCGAAGTAAGAAGGATGATGGTGTGATTATCATCAAATAAGAAATCTCTCGAAATAAGTTAGGATTTAGAGTCGCGTAAGAATGAGTATCAAATAAGATTCTTGGGTAGTCTTTTAATATAGAATTTGAATTGCTGAAGTGATGAGATACAATTTCCTGTATCGTTGTGCAAGTTTGTCCATTGTATCGGTTTCTTTCATGGCTAGAAAGTGAGCAGTTTTGGTGAGACTGTCAACAATAACCCAGATAGGGTCATAACCGCCTACCATTTTCGGTAGCTTCGTGATGAAATCCATTGTTATTCCTTCCCATTTCTATTGTGGGATTTCGGGTTGTTGAAGTAACCCAGATGGCTTTTGGTGTTCGGCTTTGACCTTGGAACAAGTCAGACACTTCCCAACATAAGTAGCAATGTCCTTTTCTCATGACCTCTTGTGCCTTCATGCAACTAATAAGGTTCAGCTTCGGGCTATTCCTCTCCCCGTAACCTATTAATGGCTCACCATTCTCGCGAGGTATACGAATAATCTTCTCACTATAAATAACCTTCACTTTCATCCTTGAAAGCCAGTCCATTTCAACTATTACATCAAAGCTTCCTAACTTGATGAGTATTAGGTTAATCCTAAAGTCCATTCCAACTTTTACATCAAGCTTCCCAAATTGATGGGTGTTAGGTTAATCTTAAGGTTCATTCCAACCAAATTTTATTATACTACCGTGAAAAATTCTATCAATCTTCTCAAATAACATCTGTTTGTGTGTAGGTAACTAATCCTTTCCAACTACTACTTTAAAACTTCCAAGTTTTGTTGACATGAGGTCATCTCCAGATGACCCTCCTGTAAATTTTAAGGTACTACCTTAAATTATTCCTCTATCTCTGCCAACTTACCATTAGCTTGTCCTATAGAATATTTAACTCTCATGGTTGTTAATGGCTTATTAGTCATAACACCAAGGTTCTTAGATATAAGGTTTCTATCGCTCTAGTATTAAATAACTTCGAGACAATAAAACGTTATAACGAAATGTACCCTAACTAAAATCAGGATCCATGCGAGTCTCCATAGCTGAGATAACGATTGCTCTACCGCAAGTAAGTCCAAAGTTTTTTCTATTTGAGAACTTTTTCCTTAAGTGTCCAGGGTGTCTATATATATAACAAATTTCCGGGTTATCAATTCTACAATCAAGGCCCTCCTTATATAGTATCTGGGCTAAGTGGTTATTCTTTCCTTACCTCTAACAGACCATAATGCGTATACTCAAGTGGTTCATACCAAAATTTTTATTTGAATCACTTCATATTCCTTATGTAGTAACATTAGAACTTCTGCCTGTTTTACTTCAATATAATCACGCTGGCCAGGTGTCATTATATTGTACTAAATCGTACGTTCATTCCAATATCACTCCATATGGTCAATGTAATGTGATCACTTCAAGTTCTACTCAATTTCATCTAACGGTGCTTTATCTATACTACCTCAAAACAAAATCTACATAACTAATCTCACGGTTTCTCGGTGTGGGTGCGTAGGTTCCGTAGGTCATGCATCAATGCCTAAATGTCCCGAAATTTTCTTCAAAATGTTCGGGTTTAGGTAATGTCGTTAGGTTCCTTTCTAGAAATTCGATCTGGGTCTCGTGTCAAGTTGTACGTGTAGCAAGTAGTAATACGATATGTCTTGAAGCGACTCCCAAGTCTTTGGGTATGGCTGAGCATCAGTAGAAGACACTCTGACCTTGTGAAAGGAGATGCCTTCCCGACTTCTCCAATGCCTTAAAGTGTTAGGGACCTAAGTCCAGAAGTGTCGTTAGATTGTCGAGTAGTGGTGAAGAATGAAAGGGACAAGTGACGGTCATGAAAGCGTACGGGATACGGTTCAACTTGCGGAAACTGGACAACCTTCTAATGTTTATACGTTGTACGTGGCTAATTAGGGTGAGCTCGGGGGTGGGGCGAGGTGCGGTTACTCCGACAAGTCCTCACATCTCACCTCCTCCTAGGATCAACTTTAGTGGGCGTGTAATTCGAGGGGTACTCTTCCTAGATTGCGTGAAGTAATGTTTCGATCTCTGGAACGGTGGAACGGTAGTAACAGGTGGATTACATTAGTAGTTCTTAGGGTTAGACGAGTGGAAAAAGGGTTCAGAAAAACATCTGAACTAGGAAAGATAAATTTTTCAAGTCGGTACAGCGGATAACAGACATGTAGCAATAAACACCATCAGCAATAACCTAGGTAGTCTATTGCAGTACACAAAACTGTAGTAGATAGTAGTGTCATGCAGTAGTAATAAGTAGTAACAAGCAGTAATATCTAACAGTAGCACGCAGCATTTTCGCAGAAACAAGTAAACGAGCAAGTTGTAGATTAGTCCTGTTAGTGAATCCTACTCTCGGTCAAGACACACTAATGCAACCTAATTCCCTACAACCAATGCACTAATACCAAATGTGACACCCCGTACAAAATCAACGTGTACGGATCATCAACAATAGGTCCATTACACGGTTACAACACTATATGCTGTTTTAAAACAAGTTTTGCATTCATGAAAAGATAACGTTTTTACCAACGTCAAATGATTTACAAAAGATAATGTGCTTCTACGAATAGAGAGCATTAACATAAGTACATGACACAAAGATCACTACAAAACCATAGCTCGTAAATAACATAAGTTGTGAATGCAAAATAAAAGTTCCATGATTGAGACATCTTTAAACAATGCAGCGGAAGTCTAACACAGCGAGTCTGTAACAGCAAGTCTATGACACCAAGACTATAACAGCAAGTCTAACAGCGGAAGCAACAACGCCTAAGCACCTGAGAAAGACATGCTTTAAAATGTCAACACGAATGTTGGTGAACTATAGTTTTAATGTGCGCAACAAAGTAATGTAGACCACGAGATTTCAGTGCTTCAAATCAGCATTTCAAATCAGTATTTCAAATCAGTATGATAAAGTATATGCTTATCTGTGGGCACCCGGTAACTAACTTAACGTAAAATAAATATCACCCCTTAAAAGTACACTTGGCAAGTGCGTATGTTCTCGAAGTATTAAACACCCGTTAAATGCTAACGCAACTAGCCCGAGTGGAGATGTCAAACCCTATGAATCCATATCTAATATTCGCGTTCAACGGTTCAAAAACTAATGATTAAAAGTTACCGTGCTAAGGGGAATCTTTGTGCCGTTATATCACCCACACATATATAAAGTTTAAGTACTCGTGTCTAGTATGTAAAACATAAAAAGCACTTGTATTCTCAGTCCTAAAAATAGTTAAAGTAAAAGGGAGCTATAACTCACAGTAAATGTGCGGTGAAATCGATACGAAAATGTAAGCAAGTAGTAAGTCGTTCCAAACAAGTTAGTTGGTCGATCCAAAAGGTCCTCAACCAAAGTCAATGGTTACTAAGTTAGTAAATTGTCCCAAAAGGTTTAAAAGTATGTAAGTAAAGTCCTAAGCATCATCATTGTGACGATCGCTCTAAATCCACTTGGACGAACACGTCATTCATCGATTTCATTGCGAGGTATTTGACCTCTATATGATACATTTTGTAAACATTGCATTCTTTTGAAAAGGCACACCATAAATGCATATTTAAATCAAAGGTTTTCGACATCTGATGATTTTTACATATAGACAATCACCGTAATATAATAGTTTACAATAATACTTCCGTTAACAATGCAGTCAAAATAAGATACATGGTAATGATTTGGTGAATACAACGTTTCCTTGAAAAATATGTCATGTATGACTCCTTGCACATAGCTTGTCTAACATATAAGCAAACAGCGGAAGACTTCTAGGGAACCTGAGAATAAACATGCTAACAAGTGTCAACACAAAGGTTGGTGAGTTCATAGTTTTAATGTTGCGCATAATCTGTATATAAAGGTGGATCACAAGATTTCAGTTGTTTCATCCAGAAACGTTTATCAAAATATTCTACAAAATTGAGCACCCTGATAACTAAACTTAACGTATATATATTTTATACCCTTTGTATAATCATCTTAATAATACACGCAAACCAACGTGTACGCTTCTCAAATAGCATACGTCCGTTAAAAGGCTAGCGCTCTAGCTCGGACGGGGATATCAAGCCCTATGGATCCATATACTACTACTCGCGCCCACCAGTTCTTATAACTGGCAGTTACTAGTTACCAAAGCTAAGGGATTTTTGGTTCAAACTCAGTGTAGAATTTAGTATGTACTTGTATCCATAGCGTTTAAAATAAATTGCATGTATTCTCAGCCCAAAAACATAGATTGCAAAAGCAATTAAAAAGGGAGCAAATGAAACTCACCTTAGCAGTATATAAAGTCGTTCACCAAAATGTGATCGAAACTCGGATTACCAAATAACCGTAGATCTCAACGTATCAATATTGAGATTCAATATTGTAGGAAAGTACGTAGACGCAACAGAGATGATAAACACTAGATTTGATTCACAAATATACCCTCGAACATTACCCATAACCTCCTTGGCAATAACCCATAATTTCCTTAGCTCTATCCCGCTCAAAAACCCATTTTGAAGGTGACACGCTCATAACCTCGTGGTAGTATTTTATGTATATATACTACTAATAATAATATTATAATAAGATTAATAATAATAATATTAATCTTAATAATAATAATAATAATAATAATAATAATAATAATAATAATAATATAACAAATAATAATACGGATGAATAAATTGGGAAAGAAACTAGAGACCAGATCGAGATTTTATAGTATGTGGCCTGCTACAGTACCTCATGCGATCGCATGAGTTTTCAGTGTTTTTGCCATGCGATCGCATGGCCGCCTTTTCCGTTTTTGTTTGCTAGTCCGTCGACATCAAATAGTGTTTACTGTAGCAAAATAGTCCTTTACTGTAGCAAAATAGTCCTTTACTGTAGCAAATAGTGTTTCACTGTAGCACTGTAGCAAAATACGGTTTCACTGTTGCAAATAGTGTTTTACTGTAGCAAAGTCATTTTTACTGTAGCAAATAGTGTTTTACTGTAGGAAAGTCATTTTTACTTGTACGTATATATATATACATACATATAATTGTTCATGAATCATCGAGAGTAGTCAAAGGTAATTGTATATATGAAACAGTTCTAAAATTTTGAGATTCAACTTCATAGACTTTGCTTATCGTGTCGGAAACGTTAAATCATTTAAAGATAAAGTTTAAATTTGGTCAAAAATTTCCGGGTTGTCACAGTACCTACCCGTTAAAGAAATTTCGTCCCAAAATTTGAGTGAGGTCGTCATGGCTGACAATAAAAATGTTTTCACGACGAATATGAGTTGGTAAATAGATTTTTATCACCATTGAATAATATGGATAAAACAATCCGATTACTCGAAGCGTATGTGAGAAGTTATCGTAATAGAGTGAAATGGAGAATAGAGATTCGTCTTATCTCTTGATGTAGTAACGATTGATTTTCGGAATTTAAGAAATAGAAAATCTTCATAAACTAAATAAGATTTGATTCTTCGAATTTTAAGGAAATTAAGATTTCCTTTGATTAAATGCGTAATCTGCCTCGATTGCTATGTCTGATATTTTGCTATAAATTAACCACTTCCATTTCATTATTTTCATCACTCCTACATCTTCTTCCTTAATTCATACTTTCAAAAGATTGTAAAAATGCTTCATCCAGTTCTGATTCTTGATATACTCCTAATTTTCATATCTGTCATTCTTCTTTTTCATCTACCACCGGAGGAAGTTATTTTCTTCTACCATTACCTTAGGGTTATAGTGTTTTTCATTCTCCCGTGTCTTTATATTGCTATACGCATTGATATACACGGTTTGTAAATTTCGGGGTTATTATCGGGCTTATATTCTCCTTTATATTTCGGAGCTTCATGCTTTCGTTTTCTCTTCCCGACTTTAAGTCAAGTGAATAATGGTCCAAAATTTGTAGGTATGGATTTTGAAATGAACATAATTAATATTCTAAGAAAGAAACGGTAATGGCACAATCTGACTTGTCAAATTACCAGAATACCTCGAAAAAACCGAATCATCAAGAAAAATATTTTCTTGATATGTTTAGAGGTTAAATAGAATGAAAGAGTTATGTAACATGGTTCATGATGAGGGTATGATCTGTGAACCTTTATCACGTTCCATTAGAAACTCAGCATGACTTACTGTAATATAATCACGTTGATCAAGTGTCAATATATTATACTAAGTCATGCTTCAATTCCCAACACTACTTCAAAAACATCCATTTTTCGAAATTTTCAGAAATTAGAAACTAAAATAATTTCTTTTATGATGTAACACAGATAGCGTGAAGAGATGAATGATTTCAAATAAGAATGGTTATGAAAATATCTTCAGAAATATCAAGGATATTTATAATGAAAGATATGATGATATCTTAGAATATTTAAGATAATGATGATGATAAAGAATATTGTCCGCAAAGGTTTTAGAGTAAAGAGCAAGGTATTTACTAAGGATTTCAGTAGACACTGAATCATTTGGATTCTTTGAAGGCAGGTTCAGTCTTTGTGATTTATCCACAGCCTCCTTCATACTTTGCTCAATCCGTTTTCCAGTTCCAAACCTTCTCTTTTTCTCAGCTTTACCACCATACTATTCTTTATCATTAAACTTTTGACTGTTAAGGTCGTTTACAGTTTTTGCTGCTTCATCAACATTGTTTCAATTTCAGAGAACTAGTTCATAGTTTGAGATGTTTTTCAGAAACTTCACATTCGAAGTATGTAAGTCTAGAAGATAGACATTATATGTATATATATAACTGTTGACGTAGAATTGCTACGATATTCGAAATACTGATTGCTAATTCTCGGTAGTTGATATGGCAATTATTGTTACAAGATGTGGATGAGTACATGATAGGGTTTCAATGAATATTATGATTTTTCGGAAGGTCAAAGATCAATGGAGTTGTTGGTAAATTTACTGCTAATGTGGTAGAACATGAAAGGTTTCCCAGTAACAAGAATGTATATATCAAAGTCACAATAAGGCTAATATGAAAAGTCAAAGTTGGTTGGAAGTGTGATAAAACTGGATACTTTGAAAAGGATTGCAAAATTATTTTCGGTAAAAACAACGCTAAAGGATCTTGCACAGTTTTGAAGTCAAAATATAGCTTTGAAAGATGTCAAGATCTAAGAGTGATGTCACCAGTTCAGAGTTATGACTTGGATTCTGATCCGTCAATATGTTATTGAATTTGTATGAAAACGATTGTATATCGTTGTGAGCATTGTTAATAATTTTTGAATCAAAGTTGAAGAATGTACAGTGTAACATATTAATTGCGAACTTATATATTTCCCGGGTATTACCTACCCGTTAAAGATTTCACAATTAATACTTTGTACAAAAGAATTTTTATTACCGTCTTTATGAAAATATATGTATGTATATTTTCTTCAGCTGTAACACAGATTTAATGAGTTAATATCATATTAAGCTCATTTAATTTTCGGCTTAACTTAGAAATGATTAATCTCTAAAACATTAAAGATTACATAATCTTTGCGGAGTATTTCGCTAATGTAATCGATACTTCATTATTTATTCTTATTGATATTCCTCGGTGAAGGATGTTGGTGCTCGTGGAATTTTTGTGAAGCTTACAAGGCACAGATGATGTTTTCTGAAAAGTTTCGAGTATATTGAAATTGAAAATGTAAAATCAATTATGTAATTGATTAATACACTTGGTTTATTATGAAATAGAATTCTTTGGATTGAAACAGAGATTGTAGTTAACGAAGGTTAAGTTGTTAACGAAGGATGTACATCATAGCATATTAGTAATATGAATTTAACCGAGTAGTATTTACCCTTTTTCAATTCATACTTAATAGCTTAGTACTAAAAGATTTATGATGGTTTTAAAATATATATAAGATATACATATAAATTCTTCAGAGGGAATGAGTTAATATTTCATAACTCGTTGATACAAATATACGCGTTGTTGACTTGTAATAATATCCACGGTGCTTTCTTGAACTGGCAGAGCTTGTGATGTTAGAGGTGCTGATGATTCTAATGATGTTGACAGCACTAACTGTACTGGTGAGGCTAAGGGTACTATTGATGCTGTTGGTAAAACAAGTTTAGCTTGTACCTTACGCATCATTCTTGTCAGGGTTTCTATCCTTCCTTCTATTTATCTGATTTACGGTTAGATCTGGGATAAATAATCTCTAAGATTTTAGAGATTACATAATCACCGTAGAATATTTCTTCGACGAAGTTATGAATCAGTACTTCATCATTTATTGTTGTTGGCACTCCTTGGTATCTACGGTGCGTATGATGTTGATATCCGAAGTACAATTTTTAGATGTGATATTGAGGTGTGGGATGCGGATGTGGTTGTTGGTGGTGGTAATGGTACTGTTGTTGTTGATGATGGTGGTACTGGTTATGCTGCTGGTGCTGCTGCTGGTGTTTGTAACCTTCGCACCATATTCTCCAAAGCCACTACCCGAGTGCAAAGCTCGTTGACTTCTTCTATTATACCGGGATGATCGGTGGTTCGGACGAGCGGACGAATAAGATTTAGAATGTGAGATAGTATATAATCATGACTAGATACTCTAGAAATGAGAGAGAAAATGATATTACGAACAGGTTCACCGGTAAATGCTTCAGGTTTTTTGCCAAGAGGGCAATGTGGTGGATGGAAGGGATCTCCTTCTTCTTGTCTCCAATGACTAAGTAAGCTACGAACCCATCCACAATTCATCCAGAATAGATGATGGCTAATTGGTTGATCCATTCCGGTTACACTGTCTTCGGAGTTAAGGTGAATATCCATATCGGAATTGCTGTCGGAATTTAAGGAATTTGAACTAGATACGGGATCCATCTTGTATAATTAGGGAGATGATTTTTGATATGAATTAGATTATAGAATTTAGTTTGGTATTCTTCAATACATAATTTACATATGTATATATAATACCAAATTCCATAAATCATGGAGAAATTTTCGGAAGATATCAGGAAAAGTTTACAGTAACAGATACGCTAAGATATGAATTTTTGTCTATACACTATTTATGCAATAAATGCAGGAAAATGTGTCTAGACTTAAGAATGATAAGCATGTAATTTCCGACAAGAAATGATAAGTAAAACTTTTGACATGCAGACACGGTCGAAGTTCAGACTTACTAATGCATCCTAACAACTATCAGTTAGACACACTCATGCAAGACCTGGTTCGCTAGGACCAACGCTCTGATACCAACTGTGACGATCGCTCTAAATCCACTTGGACGAACACGTCATTCATCGATTTCATTGCGAGGTATTTGACCTCTATATGATACGTTTTGTAAACATTGAATTCTTTTGAAAAGGCACACCATAAATGCATATTTAAATCAAAGGTTTTCGACATCTGATGATTTTTACATATAGACAATCACCGTAATATAATAGTTTACAATAATACTTCCGTTGACAATGCAGTCAAAATAAGATACATGGTAATGATTTGGTGAATACAACGTTTCCTTGAAAAATATGCCATGTATGACTCCTTGCACATAGCTTGTCTAACATATAAGCAAACAGCGGAACACTTCTAGGGAACCTGAGAATAAACATGCTAACAAGTGTCAATACAAAGGTTGGTGAGTTCATAGTTTTAATGTTGCGCATAATCTGTATATAAAGGTGGATCACAAGATTTCAGTTGTTTCATCCAGAAACGTTTATCAAAATATTCTACGAAATTGAGCACCCTGGTAACTAAACTTAACGTATATATATTTTATACCCTTTGTATAATCATCTTAATAATACACACAAACCAACGTGTACGCTTCTCAAATAGCATACGTCCGTTAAAAGGCTAGCGCTCTAGCTCGGACGGGGATATCAAGCCCTATGGATCCATATACTACTACTCGCGCCCACCAGTTCTTATAACTGGCAGTTACTAGTTACCAAAGCTAAGGGATTTTTGGTTCAAACTCAGTGTAGAATTTAGTATGTACTTGTATCCATAGCGTTTAAAATAAATTGCATGTATTCTCAGCCCAAAAACATAGATTGCAAAAGCAATTAAAAAGGGAGCAAATGAAACTCACCTTAGCAGTATATAAAGTCGTTCACCAAAATGTGATCGAAACTCGGATTACCAAATAACCGTAGATCTCAACGTATCAATATTGAGATTCAATATTGTAGGAAAGTACGTAGACACAACAGAGATGATAAACACTAGATTTGATTCACAAATATACCCTCGAACATTACCCATAACCTCCTTGGCAATTGTAGTTACCCGAACTTTTCCATGTTTATATATATTAATTGAGATTGATATTTACATGATTAAATGTTTCCAACATGTTAAGCAATCAAACTTGTTAAGACTTGATTAATTGAAATATGTTTCATATAGACAATTGACCACCCAAGTTGACCGGTGATTCACGAACGTTAAAACTTGTAAAAAATATACGATGACATATATATGGTTATATATATAGTTAACATGTTTTTATTATAAGTATGTATCTCATTAGGTATTTTAACAATGAGTTATATACATAAAAATGAGACTATTAATTTAAGAAACTCGAAAACGATATATATAACGATTATCGTTATAACAACGTCTTACTAGGTACATATGAATCATATTAAGATATTGATACACTTGGTTAATTATTTTAAATGATAAGTAAATATATTATTAAGTGTATTAACAATGAAATACATATGTAAAAATAAGACTACTAACTTAATGATTTCGAAACGAGACATATATGTAACGATTATCGTTGTAACGACATTTAACTGTATATACATCATACTGAGATATATTATATATCATAATATCATGATAATATAACAATTTAACATCTCATTTGTTATAATAAACAATGGGTTAACAACATTCAACAAGATCATTAACCTAAAGGTTTCAAAACAACATTTACATGTAACGACTAACGATGACTTAACGACTCAGTTAAAATGTATATACATGTAGTGTTTTAATATGTATTCATACACTTTTGAAAGACTTCAAGACACTTATCAAAATACTTCTACTTAACAAAAATGCTTACAATTACATCCTCGTTCAGTTTCATCAACAATTCTACTCGTATGCACCCGTATTCGTACTCGTACAATACACAGCTTTTAGATGTATGTACTATTGGTATATACACTCTAATGATCAGCTCTTAGCAGCCCATATGAGTCACCTAACACATGTAGGAACCATCATTTGGCAACTAGCATGAAATATCTCATAAAATTACAAAAATATGAGTAATCATTCATGACTTATTTACATGAAAACAAAATTACATATCCTTTATATCTAATCCATACACCAACGACCAAAAACACCTACAAACACTTTCATTCTTCAATTTTCTTTATCTAATTGATCTCTCTCAAGTTCTATCTTCAAGTTCTAAGTGTTCTTCATATATTTTACAAGTTCTAGTTACATAAAATCAAGAATACTTTCAAGTTTGCTAGCTCACTTCCAATCTTGTAAGGTGATCATACAACCTCAAGAAATCTTTGTTTCTTACAGTAGGTTATCATTCTAATACAAGGTAATAATCATATTCAAACTTTGGTTCAATTTCTATAACTATAACAATCTTATTTCAAGTGATGATCTTACTTGAACTTGTTTTCGTGTCATGATTCTGCTTCAAGAACTTCGAGCCATCCAAGGATCCGTTGAAGCTAGATCCATTTTTATCTTTTCCAGTAGGTTTATTCAAGGAACTTAAGGTAGTAATGATGTTCATAACATCATTCGATTCATACATATAAAGCTATCTTATTCGAAGATTTAAACTCGTAATCACTAGAACATAGTTTAGTTAATTCTAAACTTGTTCGCAAACAAAAGTTAATCCTTCTAACTTGACTTTTAAAATTAACTACACACATGTTCTATATCTATATGATATGCTAACTTAATGATTTAAAACCTGGAAACACGAAAAACACCGTAAAACCGGATTTACGCCGTCGTAGTAACACCGCGGGCTGTTTTGGGTTAGTTAATTAAAAACTATGATAAACTTTGATTTTAAAGTTGTTATTCTGAGAAAATGATTTTTATTATGAACATGAAACTATATCCAAAAATTATGGTTAAACTCAAAGTGGAAGTATGTTTTCTAAAATGGTCATCTAGACGTCGTTCTTTCGACTGAAATGACTACCTTTACAAAAACGACTTGTAACTTATTTTTCCGACTATAAACCTATACTTTTCTGTTTAGATTCATAAAATAGAGTTCAATATGAAACCATAGCAATTTGATTCACTCAAAACGGATTTAAAATGAAGAAGTTATGGGTAAAACAAGATTGGATAATTTTTCTCATTTTAGCTACGTGAAAATTGGTAACAAATCTATTCCAACCATAACTTAATCAACTTGTATTGTATATTATGTAATCTTGAGATACCATAGACACGTATACAATGTTTCGACCTATCATGTCGACACATCTATATATATTTTGGAACAACCATAGACACTCTATATGTGAATGTTGGAGTTAGCTATACAGGGTTGAGGTTGATTCCAAAATATATATAGTTTGAGTTGTGATCAATACTGAGATACGTATACACTGGGTCGTGGATTGATTCAAGATAATATTTATCAATTTATTTCTGTACATCTAACTGTGGACAACTAGTTGTAGGTTACTAACGAGGACAGCTGACTTAATAAACTTAAAACATCAAAATATATTAAAAGTGTTGTAAATATATTTTGAACATACTTTGATATATATGTATATATTGTTATAGGTTCGTGAATCAACCAGTGGCCAAGTCTTACTTCCCGACGAAGTAAAAATCTGTGAAAGTGAGTTATAGTCCCACTTTTAAAATCTAATATTTTTGGGATGAGAATACATGCAGGTTTTATAAATGATTTACAAAATAGACACAAGTACGTGAAACTACATTCTATGGGTGAATTATCGAAATCGAATATGCCCCTTTTTATTAAGTCTGGTAATCTAAGAATTAAGGAACAGACACCCTAATTGACGCGAATCCTAAAGATAGATCTATTGGGCCTAACAAACCCCATCCAAAGAACCGGATGCTTTAGTACTTCGAAATTTATATCATATCCGAAGGGTGTCCCAGAATGATGGGGATATTCTTATATATGCATCTTGTTAATGTCGGTTACCAGGTGTTCACCATATGAATGATTTTTATCTCTATGTATGGGATGTGTATTGAAATATGAAATCTTGTGGTCTATTATTATGATTTGATATATATAGGTTAAACCTATAACTCACCAACATTTTTGTTGACGTTTTAAGCATGTTTATTATCAGGTGATTATTAAGAGCTTCCGCTGTTGCATACTTAAATAAGGACGAGATTTGGAGTCCATGCTTATATGATATTGTGTAAAAACTGCATTCAAGAAACTTATTTTGTTGTAACATATTTGTATTGTAAAACATTATGTAATGGTCGTGTGTAAACAGGATATTTTAGATTATCATTATTTGATAATCTACGTAAAGCTTTTTAAAACCTTTATCTATGAAATAAAGGTTATGGTTTGTTTTAAAAATGAATGCAGTCTTTGAAAAACGTCTCATATAGAGGTCAAAACCTCGCAACGAAATCAATTAATATGGAACGTTTTTAATCAATAAGAACGGGACATTTCAGTTGGTATCCGAGCGTTGGTCTTAGAGAACCAGAAAATTTGCATTAGTGTGTCTTATCGAGTTTGTTAGGATGCATTAGTGAGTCTGGACTTCCACCGTGTTTTCTTTAAAAATGATTGCTTAACATTTTTGTTGGAAACTATATATTTTTAACATATGAATATTATGTGATATATTAATCTCTTAACGTGTTTGATATTATGTGATAGATGTCTACCTCTAGAACAAGTCCCATTGACTCACCTAATAATAATGAAGAGTCAAATGTAAATTGGAATGATTCGTGGACTGATTCACAAGTTTCCGAAGAGGAACCGGAAGAAGAGTCGGAACCGGAAGAAGAATCGGAACCGGAAGAAGAATCGGAACCGGTGGGGGAAATAATAAAACGGTTAAGTAAAAGAGAATCCTCAACCAACCGACCAAGGTTAATTATGGTCAATGGTGTTTCCGCCACAGAAGCAAAATATTGGGAGGATTACCAATTCTCCGATGAATCGAATTCCGACGAGAATTCCAATGATGTTATAGAAATTACCCCAACTGAATTTAAAAAGGCAAAAGAAAATAATAAGGGAAAGGGCATAAAAATAGAGAAATCTAATTCCAACCCCGATGAACTTTATATGTATCGTCAACCCCCGAAGTCCTTAAGTTGTAACAATGACCCGGGAACCTCTAAACCACCAGGTTTTTCTAAACCAATGTGGACAACGACGGCTCGTATTAGGGGAACATCATATATCCCTAGAAACTTGGCAAAACGAACCAAAACTGAAGAAGAAGAAACGAGCGAGTCGGAATAAGATAGTTGTATTCGTGTGGTGTAATATATGTAATATAGTGTTCTTATGCTTTATGATATATGTAAAAATTGCTTGTATTAATAAGTATTTTTTTTATGAATCTAACTCTTGTCTATTTTACAGTTTAAAAACACAAAATGGATAGACAACCCAATATTTTAAGAGACCTACCCGGAGACATGATTGATGAAATCTTGTCTAGAGTCGGCCAAAATTCCTCGGCACAACTATTTAAGGCGAGATCAGTTTGTAAGACATTCGAAGAACGTTCCAAGAATGTCTTGGTTTATAAGAGACTTTCATTTGAAAGATGGGGGATATCACATTGGGAAACCCATAAGTTACGATGTGTTTACTTTGACGCATATATTGCGGGGAACCCAAATGCTATTTTACGCAACGGGTTAAGAAATTATTTTGACTCAATATATCCGAATATTGGACTTCGTGATTTAGAAAAAGCGGCTAACATGCAACATAAAGAAGCATGTTATGCTTACGGATTAGTAATGTTCGCTTCTCACCAAAGTGAGAACAAGAACATCGGGCTACAACTATTAAACAAAACGTTTCCACAAGTGACGAAGTCGGTAATTGGGGTAAGAAATGAGGTTTTTAGATTATTACGGGACTGTTGGACATTACGTAACCCTCGTCCCTTTGACGACGTTACAACACGCTGTCTTATCAACGGCCATAACGGTTATGTTTCACAAGACCAAGGATGGGAAGTAGTCCTAGTAAAACCAGAATGCATGACTTGTTTCTGGACGTATGAATTACGTGTCTTTATTGCCTTTGCTGAACGACTTGTGTACTAGCTAGAATTATCTTCACAACTATCTTGTATCAAAGTTATTGTGTGCTATATTTCATGCTTTATGTAAAATAAGCGGTATTGTAAGTTTGTAAAATATTGTATAAAAGTTTGAACGCGAAATATTATTATAATCAGTTTTTCATATAGAATTGTAGTAGTTGAATTGTATATTAGCTACTAAGTATGAACTTAACGGGTAGGTACTACCCGAATTTAAACTTATAAAACGCTAATATGAAGAAAAAGCTTTTATAAATGAGTTCATATTATGCTACGAAATACTATTAACTACTCTTAATATTCTGTATGATTAACTTGTTCCATTTGACTATTTTGAAGGAAATGGCACCGATTACTCGACACACCGTGAATATGAATGAAGAGGAATTCCGTACTTTTCTAGCTTCAAACATAGCCGCAGTACAGGCTGCGCTACATACCAACAATAACCTTGGATCTAGCAGTACAGGAAATCGTGTAGGATGCACCTACAAAGAATTCACTGCCTGCAAACCTTTGGAATTTGATGGAACCGAATGACCGATCGGATTGAAACGGTGGACCGAGAAGGTCGAATTGGTGTTTGCCATAAGTAAGTGTACTGAAGAGGACAAAGTGAAGTACGCTACGCATACCTTCACAGGTTATGCGTTAACATGGTGGAATACCTATCTAGAACAAGTGGGACAAGACGATGCGTACGCACTACCGTGGTCAGCATTCAAGCACTTGATGACCGAGAAGTACCGTCCCAGAACCGAGGTCAATAAGCTCAAGACAGAACTTAGAGGGTTACGAACCCAAGGATTTGATATTACCACGTACGAAAGACGATTCACAGAATTGTGCCTATTGTGTCCGGGAGCATTCGAAGATGAGGAAGAGAAGATCGACGCATTTGTGAAAGGATTACCGGAAAGAATCCAAGAAGATATAAGTTCACACGAGCCCGCCTCTATACAACAGGCATGTAGAATGGCTCACAAACTAGTGAACCAGATTGAAGAAAGAATTAAAGAACAGACTGCTGAAGAGGCCAATGTGAAGCAAGTCAAAAGAAAGTGGGAGGAAAACGGTGATAAGAATCACCAATACAACAACAATAGCAATTACAACAATAATCGCAACAATTATCCCAACAATCGCAACATCAATCGCAACTACAACAAACGGCCCAACAACAACAACAACAACAACATCAACTACAACAATCATCCCAATAACAATAATAACCGCAACAACAACAACAATCAGAAGCAGCTATGCCAAAGGTGTGAAAAGTATCACTCGGGGTTCTGCACCAAATTTTGCAACAAGTGTAAAAGAAATGGTCATAGCGCGGCGAAGTGTGAGGTCTACGGACTAGGGGTTAATAGAACAAAAGGAACAAATGGTGTCGGAACGAGTAATGGCGGAGCAAGTAGTGTCGGAGCAAGTTATGCCAATGTAGTTTGTTATAAATGTGGAAAACCGGGCCACATTATTAGAAATTGCCCGAACCAGGAGAACACGAATGGACAAGGCCGCGGAAGAGTTTTCAATATTAATGCGGCAGAGGCACAGGAAGACCCGGAGCTTGTTACGGGTACGTTTCTTATTGACAATAAATCTGCTTACGTTTTATTTGATTCGGGTGCGGATAGAAGCTATATGAGTAGAGATTTTTGTGCTAAATTAAGTTGTCCATTGACGCCTTTGGATAGTAAATTTTTACTCGAATTAGCAAATGGTAAATTAATTTCAGCAGATAATATATGTCGGAATCGAGAAATTAAACTGGTTAGCGAAACATTTAAGATTGATTTGATACCAGTAGAGTTAGGGAGTTTTGATGTGATAATCGGTATGGACTGGTTGAAAGAAGTGAAAGCAGAGATCGTCTGTTACAAAAATGCAATTCGCATTATACGAGAAAAAGGAAAACCCTTAATGGTGTACGGAGAAAAGGGCAACACGAAGCTACATCTTATTAGTAATTTGAAGGCACAAAAACTAATAAGAAAAGGTTGCTATGCTGTTCTAGCACACGTCGAGAAAGTACAAACTGAAGAAAAGAGCATCAATGATGTTCCCATTGCAAAAGAATTTCCCGATGTATTTCCGAAAGAATTACCGGGATTACCCTCACATCGATCCGTTGAATTTCAAATAGATCTTGTACCAGGAGCTGCACCAATAGCTCGTGCTCCTTACAGACTCGCACCCAGCGAAATGAAAGAACTTCAAAGCCAATTACAAGAACTTTTAGAGCGTGGTTTCATTCGACCAAGCACATCACCGTGGGGAGCTCCTGTTTTGTTTGTCAAGAAGAAAGATGGTACATTCAGGTTGTGTATCGACTACCGAGAGTTGAACAAACTTACCATCAAGAACCGCTACCCACTACCGAGAATCGACGACTTATTTGATCAACTACAAGGCTCGTCTGTTTATTCAAAGATTGACTTACGTTCCGGGTATCATCAAATGCGGGTGAAAGAAGATGATATTCCAAAGACTGCTTTCAGAACACGTTACGGTCATTACGAGTTTATGGTCATGCCGTTTGGTTTAACTAATGCACCAGCTGTGTTCATGGACCTTATGAACCGAGTGTGTGGACCATACCTTGACAAGTTTGTCATTGTTTTCATTGATGACATACTTATTTACTCAAAGAATGACCAAGAACACGGTGAACATTTGAGAAAGGTGTTAGAAGTATTGAGGAAGGAAGAATTGTACGCTAAGTTTTCAAAGTGTGCATTTTGGTTGGAAGAAGTTCAATTCCTCGGTCACATAGTGAACAAAGAAGGTATTAAGGTGGATCCGGCAAAGATAGAAACTGTTGAAAAGTGGGAAACCCCGAAAACTCCGAAACACATACGCCAGTTTTTAGGACTAGCTGGTTACTACAGAAGGTTCATCCAAGACTTTTCCAGAATAGCAAAACCCTTGACTGCATTAACGCATAAAGGGAAGAAATTTGAATGGAATGATGAACAAGAGAAAGCGTTTCAGTTATTGAAGAAAAAGCTAACTACGGCACCTATATTGTCATTGCCTGAAGGGAATGATGATTTTGTGATTTATTGTGACGCATCAAAGCAAGGTCTCGGTTGTGTATTAATGCAACGAATGAAGGTGATTGCTTATGCGTCTAGACAATTGAAGATTCACGAACAAAATTATACGACGCATGATTTGGAATTAGGCGCAGTTGTTTTTGCATTAAAGACTTGGAGGCACTACTTATATGGGGTCAAAAGTATTATATATACCGACCACAAAAGTCTTCAACACATATTTAATCAGAAACAACTGAATATGAGGCAGCGTAGGTGGATTGAATTGTTGAATGATTACGACTTTGAGATTCGTTACCACCCGGGGAAGGCAAATGTGGTAGCCGATGCCTTGAGCAGGAAGGACAGAGAACCCATTCGAGTAAAATCTATGAATATAATGATTCATAATAACCTTACTACTCAAATAAAGGAGGCGCAACAAGGAGTTTTAAAAGAGGGAAATTTAAAGGATGAAATACCCAAAGGATTGGAGAAGCATCTTAATATTCGGGAAGACGGAACCCGGTATAGGGATGAAAGGATTTGGGTACCAAAATTTGGAGATATGAGAGAAATGGTACTTAGAGAAGCTCATAAAACCAGATACTCAATACATCCTGGAACGGGGAAGATGTACAAGGATCTCAGGAAATATTTTTGGTGGCCGGGTATGAAAGCCGATGTTGCTAAATACGTAGGAGAATGTTTGACGTGTTCTAAGGTCAAAGCTGAGCATCAGAAACCATCAGGTATACTTCAACAACCCGAAATCCCAGAATGGAAATGGGAAAACATTACCATGGATTTCATCACTAAATTGCCAAGGACTGCAAGTGGTTTTGATACTATTTGGGTAATAGTTGATCGTCTCACCAAATCAGCACACTTCCTGCCAATAAGAGAAGATGACAAGATGGAGAAATTAGCACGACTGTATTTGAAGGAAGTCGTATCCAGACATGGAATACCAATCTCTATTATCTCTGATAGGGATGGCAGATTTATTTCAAGATTCTGGCAGACATTACAGCAAGCATTAGGAACTCGTCTAGACATGAGTACTGCCTATCATCCACAAACTGATGGGCAGAGCGAAAGGACGATACAAATGCTTGAAGACATGCTACGAGCATGTGTTATTGATTTCGGAAACAGTTGGGATCGACATCTACCGTTAGCAGAATTTTCCTACAACAACAGCTACCATTCAAGCATTGAGATGGCGCCGTTTGAAGCACTTTATGGTAGAAAGTGCAGGTCTCCGATTTGTTGGAGTGAAGTGGGGGATAGACAGATTACGGGTCCAGAGATTATACAAGAAACTACCGAGAAGATCATCCAAATTCAACAACGGTTAAAAACTGCCCAAAGTCGACAAAAGAGCTACGCTGACATTAAAAGAAAAGATATAGAATTTGAAATTGGAGAGATGGTCATGCTTAAAGTTGCACCTTGGAAAGGCGTTGTTCGATTTGGTAAACGAGGGAAATTAAATCCAAGGTATATTGGACCATTCAAGATTATTGATCGTGTCGGACCAGTAGCTTACCGACTTGAGTTACCTCAACAACTCGTGGCTGTACATAACACTTTCCACGTCTCGAATTTGAAGAAATGTTTTGCTAAAGAAGATCTCACTATTCCGTTAGATGAAATCCAAATCAACGAAAAACTTCAATTCATCGAAGAACCCGTCGAAATAATGGATCGTGACGTTAAAAGACTTAAGCAAAACAAGATACCAATTGTTAAGGTTCGATGGAATGCTCGTAGAGGACCCGAGTTCACCTGGGAGCATGAAGATCAGATGAAGAAGAAATACCCGCATCTATTTCCAGAAGATTCGTCAACACCTTCAACAGCTTAAAATTTCGGGACGAAATTTATTTAACGGGTAGGTACTGTAGTGACCCGAACTTTTCCATGTTTATATATATTAATTGAGATTGATATTTACATGATTAAATGTTTCCAACATGTTAAGCAATCAAACTTTTTAAGACTTGATTAATTGAAATATGTTTCATATAGACAATTGACCACCCAAGTTGACCGGTGATTCACGAACGTTAAAACTTGTAAAAACTATACGATGACATATATATGGTTATATATATAGTTAACATGTTTTTATTATAAGTATGTATCTCATTAGGTATTTTAAGAATGAGTTATATACATAAAAATGAGACTATTAATTTAAGAAACTCGAAAACGATATATATAACGATTATCGTTATAACAACGTCTTACTAGGTACATATGAATCATATTAAGATATTGATACACTTGGTTAATTATGTTAAATTATAAGTAAATATATTATTAAGTGTATTAACAATGAAATACATATGTAAAAATAAGACTACTAACTTAATGATTTCGAAACGAGACATATATGTAACGATTATCGTTGTAACGACATTTAACTGTATATACATCATACTGAGATATATTATATATATCATAATATCATGATAATATAACAATTTAACATCTCATTTGTTATAATAAACAATGGGTTAACAACATTCAACAAGATCATTAACCTAAAGGTTTCAAAACAACATTTACATGTAACGACTAACGATGACTTAACGACTCAGTTAAAATGTATATACATGTAGTGTTTTAATATGTATTCATACACTTTTGAAAGACTTCAAGACACTTATCAAAATACTTCTACTTAACAAAAATGCTTACAATTACATCCTCGTTCAGTTTCATCAACAATTCTACTCGTATGCACCCGTATTCGTACTCGTACAATACACAGCTTTTAGATGTATGTACTATTGGTATATACACTCCAATGATCAGCTCTTAGCAGCCCATGTGAGTCACCTAACACATGTGGGAACCATCATTTGGCAACTAGCATGAAATATCTCATAAAATTACAAAAATATGAGTAATCATTCATGACTTATTTACATGAAAACAAAATTACATATCCTTTATATCTAATCCATACACCAACGACCAAAAACACCTACAAACACTTTCATTCTTCAATTTTCTTCATCTAATTGATCTCTCTCAAGTTCTATCTTCAAGTTCTAAGTGTTCTTCATATATTTTACAAGTTCTAGTTACATAAAATCAAGAATACTTTCAAGTTTGCTAGCTCACTTCCAATCTTGTAAGGTGATCATCCAACCTCAAGAAATCTTTGTTTCTTACAGTAGGTTATCATTCTAATACAAGGTAATAATCATATTCAAACTTTGGTTCAATTTCTATAACTATAACAATCTTATTTCAAGTGATGATCTTACTTGAACTTGTTTTCTTGTCATGATTCTGCTTCAAGAACTTCGAGCCATCCAAGGATCCGTTGAAGCTAGATCCATTTTTCTCTTTTCCAGTAGGTTTATCCAAGGAACTTAAGGTAGTAATGATGTTCATAACATCATTCAATTCATACATATAAAGCTATCTTATTCGAAGATTTAAACTCGTAATCACTAGAACATAGTTTAGTTAATTCTAAACTTGTTCGCAAACAAAAGTTAATCCTTCTAACTTGACTTTTAAAATTAACTACACACATGTTCTATATCTATATGATATGTTAACTTAATGATTTAAAACCTGGAAACACGAAAAACACCGTAAAATCGGATTTACGCCGTCGTAGTAACACCGCGGGCTGTTTTGGGTTAGTTAATTAAAAACTATGATAAACTTTGATTTTAAAGTTGTTATTATGAGAAAATTATTTTTATTATGAACATGAAACTATATCCAAAAATTATGGTTAAACTCAAAGTGAAAGTATGTTTTCTAAAATGGTCATCTAGACGTCGTTCTTTCGACTGAAATGACTACCTTTACAAAAACGACTTGTAACTTATTTTTCTGACTATAAACCTATACTTTTCTGTTTAGATTCATAAAATAGAGTTTCAATATGAAACCATAGCAATTTGATTCACTCAAAACGGATTTAAAATGAAGAAGTTATGGGTAAAACAAGATTGGATAATTTTTCTCATTTTAGCTACGTGAAAATTGGTAACAAATCTATTCCAACCATAACTTAATCAACTTTTATTGTATATTATGTAATATTGAGATACCATAGACACGTATACAATGTTTCGACCTATCATGTCGACACATCTATATATATTTCGGAATAACCATAGACACTCTATATGTGAATGTTGGAGTTAGCTATACAGGGTTGAGGTTGATTCCAAAATATATATAGTTTGAGTTGTGATCAATACTGAGATACGTATACACTGGGTCGTGGATTGATTCAAGATAATATTTATCAATTTATTTCTGTACATCTAACTGTGGACAACTAGTTGTAGGTTACTAACGAGGACAGCTGACTTAATAAACTTAAAACATCAAAATATATTAAAAGTGTTGTAAATATATTTTGAACATACTTTGATATATATGTATATATTGTTATAGGTTCGTGAATCAACCAGTGGCCAAGTCTTACTTCCCGACGAAGTAAAAATCTGTGAAAGTGAGTTATAGTCCCACTTTTAAAATCTAATATTTTTGGGATGAGAATACATGCAGGTTTTATAAATGATTTACAAAATAGACACAAGTACGTGAAACTACATTCTATGGGTGAATTATCGAAATCGAATATGCCCCTTTTTATTAAGTCTGGTAATCTAAGAATTAGGGAACAGACACCCTAATTGACGCGAATCCTAAAGATAGATCTATTGGGCCTAACAAACCCCATCCAAAGAACCGGATGCTTTAGTACTTCGAAATTTATATCATATCCGAAGGGTGTCCCGGAATGATGGGGATATTCTTATATATGCATCTTGTTAATGTCGGTTACCAGGTGTTCACCATATGAATGATATTTATCTCTATGTATGGGATGTGTATTGAAATATGAAATCTTGTGGTCTATTATTATGATTTGATATATATAGGTTAAACCTATAACTCACCAACATTTTTGTTGACGTTTTAAGCATGTTTATTCTCAGGTGATTATTAAGAGCTTCCGCTGTCGCATACTTAAATAAGGACGAGATTTGGAGTCCATGCTTATATGATATTGTGTAAAAACTGCATTCAAGAAACTTATTTTGTTGTAACATATTTGTATTGTAAAACATTATGTAATGGTCGTGTGTAAACAGAATATTTTAGATTATCATTATTTGATAATCTACGTAAAGCTTTTTAAAACCTTTATCTATGAAATAAAGGTTATGGTTTGTTTTAAAAATGAATGCAGTCTTTGAAAAACGTCTCATATAGAGGTCAAAACCTCGCAACGAAATCAATTAATATGGAACGTTTTTAATCAATAAGAACGGGACATTTCAGCAATAACCCATAATTTCCTTAGCTCTATCCCGCTCAAAAACCCATTTTGAAGGTGACACGCTTATAACCTCGTCGTAGTATTTTATGTATATATACTACTAATAATAATATTATAATAAGATTAATAATAATAATATTAATCTTAATAATAATAATAATAATAATAATAATAATAATAATAATAATAATAATAATAATAATATAACAAATAATAATACGGATGAATAAATTGGGAAAGAAACTAGAGACCAGATCGAGCTTTTATAGTATGTGGCCTGCTACAGTACCTCATGCGATCGCATGAGTTTTCAGTGTTTTTGCCATGCGATCGCATGGCCGCCTTTTCCCTTTTTGTTTGCTAGTTCGTCGACATCAAATAGTGTTTGCTGTAGCAAAATAGTCTTTTACTGTAGCAAATAGTGTTCAATGTAGCAAATAGTGTTTCACTGTAGCACTGTAGCAAAATACGGTTTCACTGTAGTAAATAGTGTTTTACTGTAGCAAAGTCATTTTTACTATAGCAAATAGTGTTTTACTGTAGGAAAGTCGTTTTTACTTGTACATATATATATATACATACATATAATTGTTCATGAATCGTCGAGAGTAGTCAAAGGTAATTGTATATATGAAACAGTTCTAAAATTTTGAGATTCAACTTCATAGACTTTGCTTGTCGTGTCGAAAACGTTAAATCATTTAAAGATAAAGTTTAAATTTGGTCAAAAATTTCCGGGTTGTCACAATCATCATCATCATCATTCGTAAAAGATAAAGTTAGTTTTCAACAAGAATAGAGATCGAAACAAATGGCTGACTTCGATCAGCTGTTACGACCTCTATACAAACTGAAAAGACGCGTGGTCAGTGGCCCAGGCTCCGTATGTGAGTCTTCTTACCGCTATCCAATTTTCAGATCCTAACTCGATGTTGTTTGACCGTGGCGACGGTTCAAGCGCGAGTAGGTCAGAATTTTTCAGCACGTCGTTACAAAGGCATAGTGATTTTCGGAAGGCTATAAATCCTAAACCGTATATCGGATTTAGGCGAATCTTAAACAAAAAGTAATCTACTCAAACCGAGCTATCTGAAAATCAACTTTCAAGAAGTCCTAGGAGTCTGATAAGACCCTGAAAAACAGAAAACAAGTGCTCCGGTGGGTTTCTTGGTGCTTGATGCTTATCACGGTTCTCATCCTTGATGCGTATAAGCCTCAAGTGTACAACTCTTAGATGTTTTAGCATCACTTTGACCAAGTTTTAACCATCAACGCATAACTAAAAGTAAAAGCTAACTTTCTATAAGTTTTGAACATCAAAGTTGTCTCTTTATTGTGTAAACACAATAAAGCTTCAACATTTGTCCTTTTAACACAAGTTTATGCATCTTCATCATATGAGATGATGAAGACTTGATTTTTATCACCATAAAAATCATAAAAAGGTTCCAAGTAAGTGAGATCTACAATAATAACTTAGATCTCAAGTGTTAAGAAACCCTAAGCTAGAAAGCTTGGATTTTTTACAAGATTAAGGAGACCATAAGCTAGAAAGCTAAGATCTAGTAAAAGTAATAAGATCATAAACTTAAAAAGCTTAGATCTAAACAAAATAATGAAATTCTAATCTAGAAAGCTTGGATCTTTAATGTTCATGAAGATCCTTAAAGCAAAAAGCTAGATCTACAAGTTACATGAAGATCATAAACACAAGTTTTGATCTTTTAACAAAATAAAGTGATCCTAAGCTTCAAAACTTAGATCTAACAAAGTAATGAAGATTCAAAGCTAAAAAGCTTGAATCTTTCATGTTCTTGAAGGATTCAAGCCAAAGTTTGAATCTACAAGATATAACAAGATCAAAAAGCTAAAAAGCTTGATCCTTTGATGATGATGATGATGTCGAAATTAAATAAGGAAAAGAAGAAGAAATAAAATTCAAGAACTTACAATTTTAGTGTGAGAAAGACTAGAGGGAGAATTAGAGAGCAAGTGCGTGTAAAATGAGAATGAAATCAAGTGTGAAATGAAGAATGAGGCTTGATATTTATAGTGGTGGAGGTGGTGGTGGGTGTCTCCAAACCGTAGGCATCATGGGGGACAAGGGGGGATAACTTTTTGCTTTTTGCGTGGTGGTGGTCTAATAGTGGTGCTTGTTGTTGGGATCCCATGCAACAAGTGTAGTAATGGTTAACAAAAATGCTAGTATGTTGCCTCATCTTAATGAGTTTTTGTCCTACATCTTAATGGATCATAAATCCATTAAAGTTGGGCTAATTCAATGGTCCATTAACTAGAGTAGGGTGGGCCTAAGTCCATTAAGGTAAAAAGTCCAACAAGACTAACTAGTGTGCATTAGTAAATTACTAAGCGTAATTAAGCAACCAATAAGGCAAGTAATTGTCATTAGAAAATAACAATTAGTTTTACGTAGTCATAATATTCCAATTACGACAAAAGTTTAACGTGTACAAAGTACATAGCTCGTTCTAAACGTCAAGTGACACTAACGGTCATAAAATCATTCGAGGATCAAGTTAAGTGATTAAGCACTTAATAGCACGTTTTAAGGTATTAACGAAAGTAATTAACATGAGTAGTGATCCCAGAATATAATCTAACACAGTACGCACAAATACGCATTTTCGTGAAAGTATAAAACATAATTATAAGTCGAAAAAGTCGGGTCGTTACACGCGACTCATCGGCGGGTATAATTTTTTACTCGTACCCGTTCTCGCGAGTAAGATTTGATTATTTTACCCGCCCATCGCGGATCGGATACCCGCGGGTCACGGGTTTTTTCTCGCCCATTGTCATCCCTATTCATAGGTTTTGACTCATCTTCCGGCCGGCTGCCTTTAGAAATTTTTAAAATTAAAATACAAATATTATATGAAGGTTGTACAATATGCTTCAAAGTTTGTACATGTATTTATGAGGTGTTCTTTAAAGGATTATACAATTTGTTTAAATATTGTACATATGGTCATGAGAGTGTTTTGTCATAAGATTGTACATAATGTTTCAAATATTGTATAGACTTAATTAAGCCCTTGATCCCTAAAGTTTTATCTTTTTTTTCATCCTTGTCCCTAAAGTATTTTTGTTTCATCATAATCCTTAAAGTTATGATATGGTTTCATTTAGGTCCCATTTAACATATTGAGTTAACGGCAGTTAACTATGGGGACCTAAATGAAACCATATCATTACTTTAAGGGTTAGGATGAAACAAAAATACTTTAAGGACAAGGATGAAACAAAAATACTTTAGGGACCAAGGGCGTAATTAAGTCAAGCGAGAACAATATTTTAGGGAAATAAATAACAATTACTCCATACTTACTTATATACGAGGATGTCAACCGTAAAGGTGCATGATTGGTATTTGGTCTGTTGCGGGTGGTTGGCTCTTTGCTTGCACAACAACTCCCACCTGACATGCCTTTTGAGTTCTTATTGTAAATGTCTTTCGGCTCTATTATTTGAGGCAATAGCAATCGTCGATGTATTGGCAATTTGACTGTCACTTAAAGCCTAGATTGAATCCTAGACAGACTTAAAAACTCATGAAAATTTTATTCTACCATTTCCATGGTCTCTTGTTATTTTTTAATCTTATTTTATTTATTTATTTATATTTATTTTGTTTTATTTTATTATTTTTTGGCCGGAGGTCCTCACGGAAGTAATCTCTCTACCCTGAAGTATTGCTTCAGTGAGGACCTACGGTCAAACAATAATAAAATAAAAAAATATAAATATAAATAAAAAAAATAAAAATAAAAATAAAAACAAGACGCCATGGAAAATGGTAGAATCAAATATCCATGAGTTTTAAGCATGCATGAGATTCAATCTAGGCCCTAAGCGGCAATCAAGTCGCCAATAAATTGACGCTTTTTGTTGCCTTAAATGATAGAGTCGAAAGACATTGACAAAAAGGACTCAAAAGGCATATCAGGTGGGAGTTGTTGCACAAGCAAAGAGCCAACCACCTATAACAGACCGAATACCACTCATGCACATTTACGATTGACATCCCCGTATATAAGTAAGTACGGAGTAATTTTTATTTATTTCCCTAAAGTGTCGTTCCCGCTTGACTTAATTACGTCGTTGGTCTTTAAAGTTTTACCTTTTTATTTCATCATTGTCTCTAAAGTATTTTTGCTTCATCCTTGTCCCTAAAGTATTTTTGTATAATCCTTGTCCCTAAAATATTTTTGTTTCATCCTAACCCTTAAAGTAATGATATGGTTTCATTTAGGTCCCCATGGTTAACTGCCGTTAACTCAATCCGTAAACTGGGGACCTAAATGAAACCATATCATAACTTTAAGGGTTAGGATGAAACAAAAATACTTTAGGGGCAAAGATGAAAAAGAGATAAAACCTTAGGGACCAAGGAAGTAATTAAGTCTATTGTATATACGGTCATGGAAGTGTTTTAACATAAGTTTGTACATAATGCTTCAAATCTTGCATAGATGGTAATGTGGTGTTTTACCATAAGGTTGTATATAATGTTTCTCTTATTATACATCTGTTTAATTTTTTTTTTTTTTTTTTTAAGATTTTTTTTTATCAAATATAATTAATTTTTAATGACATCATCAACTATGTATTAGATTTTTTTATTTTTTATTTTTTAAAGCTTGGAAATTACTTATTTATTAAATCATCATTTTAGAGATTTAATAGAACTTATAAATTATGGCATATTTGTCAATTAAAGTTAAATGGTCTAATGTACGAGCTCATAATTAATTCATTAGTATTTAATATTAATGCTTTCGATACAAATGTTATAAAGAATTTTTTTCATTTGTAATTGTATTAAACATTTGATAAGTAGCAATACTAATTTTATTGAATATTAATTTATATAACTATCGTACAATACACGTATTCATTTCATAAAACTAATAATAAATAAAATTAGTAATTAGTAATAATATAAATATAAAAATAAAATAAAATATTCCGTAACAGTCTTCCAAAAGCTTAAGAAACCCCCAAGTCGCTTATATAGTTTTCGTAACTGCATTACTGAAGCCCTAACAATGGCGTCTAAATTCAGCATCACAATTCCACCGGAGATCATCATGGAGATCCTACATCGTCTTCCGGCCAAATCTGTGTTGGAGATATGGAGAACTTTAAACAATTAGAGGGAAGATTCCAGGAAAACCACATGTAGCTTCAACGAAGTTGTTAGGAAACTTACATGTAGCTTCCACGAAGTTGTGAGGAAATTCACATGTAGCTTCCACGAAGCTGTCAGGAAACTCATATGTAGCCTCCATGAAGCTGTCAGGAAACTCACATGAAGCTTCAAGGAATTGTTTTTAGCTTACTCCTTAAATCATTCTATAAATAGACCCTCTTGTAACTCATTGTAAACACACCACAAATATTCAGTAAATACATTCTCTAGTTGGTCCGTGGACTAAAGCAATCACAACGATTGCATATAACCACATTATCTCTTGTGTCGATTTACATTTCTTGCATTTATAATTTTTCGTTCATTAAGTGGGTTAGTAATCTTGTAGAATTACTATCGGTTAGTGATCTTGTTGAATCACTTGCGTTGTTTTGGGTCCTAATATCCTTACAATCTGTTGGTCGTTTCAGGTGCGTTTCTAAAGATTGGCTATCTCTACTTTCATCGCCACAATTCATCAAAAACCATCAAAATACACTCAACAGAAATCAACTTATTTTCCTCCCCAAATACGACGAAAATCGTTCAAACTACGGTTTTTTCTGTACTGTGACTGAAATAGCAAGAAAGCATCGCTTCCGTAAAGGCTTCGCTGATTATTTTGCTTTCAATGGCTCCTGCAATGGCCTTGTTTTACTCTCTGCGTTTGACAGTATGGATTTTCAATCGCTCGTTGTAATTAATCCTACTATAAAACATTGCGTATGTTTACCTGACTCCAAAATTGGTGTGGTAGAAAATATAAGAATCAACAATATCGCTTATGGATTTGGTTATGATTCATTAACTGATGATTATAAGGTTGTTACTATTTCTTTCTATGATGAGTCTCCTGATAATATTCCTGTGCATATTTATAGTCTTAAGACTAATACATGGAAGTGGGCGGTTGATTCTCCTTATGATCATTCATATATAAAGTATTTACCAGGCGTGTTTGTTAACGGGTTTCTTCATTGGATTGTTAAAAAGCGTTGTGATGATTTACCAGTAATTGTTGCTTTTAGTTTAGCCGATGAGAAATTTAGTGAAGTGGCATCACCTAATTTGCGTAATGATCATGTTAATATCATTTCTAAGGATAATTCAAAACTTGTTGATCTTGGTGGAAAGCTTGGTATATTTTTAAAAGCTGAAGGTGCAATTTATTTGATGAACGAATATGGGGTAAAGGAATCATGGAGTAAGACAATACTCCATAAATTTAATGAACATCCGATGGTTGATCCAATGATTTTTTCTGACAATGGTAAAGTTGTACTCATTAGCAATGATCGAATGTTGCTATATGACATTGATAAAAGAAGTTTCTGTATGTGTGTTGATATTAATCCTAATCTGAAGGCCTTGAAGGTTAGAGGATCTTTTGTGGAAAGCCTTGTTTCACCACAATTCTGCTCAACAAATATAAAATCAAAAAGTTAAAGTCAAAGTACGTAGAAATTCACGCATTCATGTTTTTTACTCCGTATAAAATAGTTGCAGTTTTTAAAAATCTCCAGTCTGGGGCTAGGCGGGGGCTAGTCGTGGGCTATTCAGGGGTAGTCGGTGGCCAGGCAAGGGCTATTGCTAGTCAGGGAACTTTGACTTTGACTGTGTTTGACGGACTTTCACTAAATGAAATTGAATAAACCCGACTTTGAATTATTGAATCCGAGTTTGACCTACTGACATTTCTTTCCCTACTATTTCCTTTTTGCTTCATAAATACTACGGAGTATGTTTTTAATTATGGTTGGGAATATATGCAAATTATATAGTTAATATGTTGCAAACTTACTTCGTGTCTACTAATATGTCTTTTGTCTACGGCTTCGGGTATTAAACAACCTCAATTTTTCATACAAATCGCTAGCATAACCAATCTGGTTTGTGTGTGTATTCAGTCAGCAAAGATGTTGACCATCACAAAGCCCATGATGTGTGAGCCAGAGTTTGTCTTAACACACAATACTAGTTACTATCCAAAATTATGTGCCTTTCAAGGCTCTTATGGAGAGCTAGATTTTCTTGTATGGAATTTACATGTCAAACGTAATCCATCCCGTGTTTATATGGTGTTAAAGATTATTTGTTCAAACTTATGGCAATCCTCTAGAAAATGTTGTATACAATATATTTAAAATCAAATACCGAGCACACATATATATGAAAATAATGACTTTTAGTTGCAATCCTTTTGCAGGATGAGTAGCTTCTGAAAGGGCATTCATAGAATAAAGAGTGTTAGAAATGTTGTAAATTGTTCAGATGTAGTGACTTGTTTAGATTTAGATGTGATTATTACTAGTAAGCAATATTGTTGAAGGATTATAGATGAGGGGTTATTTTTGAATAATACAAATATGGAGACTTCTCTGTTTTAGAAAGAACCGATATTTTATTGATTGTATTTTTATTTGTGGAGTTGTTATACATCCATGTTGGCATCCTATCATCTATTTATATACCTTCTATGTCGGTTTAGGACTTCTAGTCCTTTCTGATTTTTTCACTTGTTTAATATCTATTCTTTTCTAGAATATATCTTATTAAATATCTGCTAAGCACTATCTAGAAAAATATTAGTATTTTAACACTCCTCCTTAATATTTTTCGAAGTTACCCCGAGCCTGTTGCGTAGAAACTCGAACTTTGATCTTGGTAGTGCTTTAGTGAAAATATCTGCAATCTGTTCTTCGGTCTTGCAGTATTTTAATTCAATATCTTTCTTAGCGGAGACTTCTCGTAGAACGTAATATTTAATGTCAATATGTTTTGTTCTACCATGGAACACCGGATTCTTTGCCATTGCAATTGCAGACTTGTTGTCGCAATATATCTTTGTAGCTTCGTCTTGTTTTTCTCCCATATCTTTGAGTATTCTTCTTAGCCATATAGCTTGATTAGCTGAGTTTGCGACTGCGACGTACTCTGCTTCAGCTGACGATTGTGCTACTGTTTCTTGTTTCTTTGATGCCCAAGAAAAGACACCAGATCCAAGTGTGAATGTGTATCCTGAAGTACTTTTCATGTCATCCACTGATCCGGCCCAATCACTGTCTGTGTATCCATGAAGCTTCGAATCTATAGTGGGCTTGTACCATATTCCATAATCCATGGTACCTTGCAAGTATCTTAGTATTCTTTTAGAAGCTCCGTAATGTATTTGAGTAGGGTTTTGCATGTACCTTGATAGTAGACTCGTTGCATACATGATGTCTGGTCTTGTTGCTGTTAAATAAAGTAGGCTTCCAATGAGACTTCTGAATCTTGAAGCGTCTGCTTTCTCCGATCCATCTTCTTTTCTCATCTTCTCATTGACAACAAGTGGTGTGGCGACGGTTTTACAACCATATAGTTTAAATTTTTTCGGGAGATTTTCCGTATATTTCTTTTGGCATATGAAGATGCCTTCATTTTCTTGACTAATTTCTATGCCAAGAAAATAGCGCATCAAACCAAGGTCGCTCATCTCGAACATTTTCATCATGTCTTCTTTGAACTCTCGTATCATTCTCTCATTGTTTCCCGTATATATAAGATCATCGACATACAAGGAAATAATGAGAGTGTCAGAGTTACCTTGGGTTTTGATGGTAGAGTGTGGGCTCACTTTGACTCCTCCTGAATCCTGAAGTTGTGAAGTAGCTGTCAATGCGGCTATACCAAGAACGTGGTGCTTGTTTAAGTCCATATAAGGCTTTCTTTAGCTTCAGGACTTGATCTTCTTTCCCTTTTTGAATGAACCCTTGTGGTTGTTCTACGTAAATTTCTTCTTCTAGAAATCCATTTAAAAAGGCTGATTTCACGTCTAGTTGATGAATCTTCCACCTTCGTTGAGCTGCTAGTGCCACAAGTGCTCTTATAGTATCCAATCGTGCTACAGGTGCGAAAGTTTCGGTGTAGTCTACTCCAGGCTGTTGTGAGTAGCCTTTAGCTACTAGCCTTACTTTGTGTTTTTGTATAGATCCATCAGGGTTGAGCTTTGTTTTGTAAACCCACTTAACTCCAATGATTTCTTTATTTTCCGGAGGATTAACTAACTCCCATGTGTTGTTTTTCTCGATCATTCTTATTTCTTCGTTCATAGCGGCCACCCACTTTTCATCTTTGGCTGCAACTTCATAGCTTTCAAGTTCTAGAGTTGTGAAGTTGCAAGTCTTGTATATTTCTGCTAACGCTTTGACTCTTCCAAGTGATGACTCTGGACTTGACTCGTCTTGCGCCAAAGGTAATCTTGTCGACGGAGAAGTTGGTGTAGTAGGACTTGTTTCTCCGGTACTTTCTTGTTGTTCAGAATTTTCAACTTGTAGTGGTTGTTAGGCTGGAGTCTCTATAGATATCGGAGGTAGATATGTTTGTTTTTCAATTTTTTCTTTCTCCCAATTCCAAGAAGCGTCTTCGTTAAACTCCACGTCTCTGTTGATCACGATGTTATTGGTCTTCAAGTTATATATTCGGTAGCCTTTTGACTGTGTGCTGTAGCTCAAGAATATTCCTTTTTCTGATTTTTCTTGGAGCTTGTGACGTTTTTCCATAGGAACGTGGATGTAGCAAATACTCCCAAATACTCGCAGATGTTTTGCTGATGGTTTCCTTCCGCTCCATGCCTCAATTAGAGTCTTGTTTTCTACGGCTTTCGTGGGACATCTATTTAGTATATATACGGCCGTGTATACGGCTTCAGCCCAGAAACTATTTGGAAGGCCTTTTTCATGTATCATCATTTTGGCCATTTCCATTACAGTTCTATTTTTGCGTTCAGATACGCCATTTTGCTCAGGAGCGTAACCAACTGTGAGTTGACGTTTAACTCCTTCGTCCTCGCAGAATTTATTAAACTATGTAAAGGTGTATTCTTTCCCTCTATCACTCCTTAGTGTTTTTATATACTGGCCACTACTTTTTTCTACGAAGTTCTTGAACTTCTTGAATATCGAAAATACCTCTGATTTTTCACGCATGAAATAAACCCACGTCATTCTAGAATAATCATCTATGAAGAGAATAAAGTACCTGTTTTGGTTAAGTGACGGGGTCCTCATTGGTCCACAAACGTCAGTGTGCACCAGCTCCAGTATTCCTTTCGCTCTCCAAGCTTTGTCACGAGGGAAAGGTTTTCGATGTTGCTTGCCCATCATACAGCTTTCACACGTGTCAGTGATCTCTTCTATGTTAGGCAAGTCTCTCATCATATTCTTCTGTTGGAGGATTTTTAGTGCGTGAAAGTTAAAGTGGCCAAATCTTCGATGCTGTAACAACTCTCACTTTTCGACTTCTAAATTACTGAATTAACCCTAGGGTTATATTTCCGACTATATGTATTAAGGGTTGTTATATACAATTAAATATTGACCGAATAGTAATTTTTAGTCAACAATGTACGCTTAAATTAATAATATATTATTAATTTATATAATTTGACATAATTTAACTAAGTATATAAACTTTGTATCACTTTTATTATTTAGTTAATGTATTATATATTTAACTATATAATAAATCCAATTATATATAAATGTAATAATATTTACAAACTTACTAAAACTATAGTTTAATAATTAAAATCATAATTATTATTAAAAATACTAAATACCGAATTATTTATTATTTTTATGCAAAATTTGTATTTATTAATTAAATAAAACAAAAATAAAAATAAAAATAAAATAAAATATTATTGACAAATATTCTTGGAAAAGCATTAAATCAATTTGTTTATTTATATAAAAAAAATCCTTAAATAAATGAAAAAATAAATAAATAAATAAATAAATAAATAAATTACTTTTTAATTAAAAATTATAATGGAAAAACTACTTTTATTATTTTATTTTGTGCATTATCCCATGACCTAAGATTTAATATTTTTTAATTTTAAAATTCCATTAAGAATTAAAATATTTCTTTTTATTTTAATTATTTTATTCTTTTTACCTAATTTTTTCAAGTATAAATACCTCTCATTTCTCATTCAAACTCACACCAAAATTTCTCTCATTCTCTCTTTGAAGAATTACTACTAGTAAGTATTCTTTTCTTACTTTTTATTTTTTTACTTTTTACTTTTTACTTTTTACTTTTTACTTCGGTTATTATTTTTATCGAAACATGTAAATAATGTTATAAATTATATGCACTTAAAAATAAAATAAATAACATGTATACACTATTACTATTACTAGCACCTATAACCTACTACTTATATTGTAACATAAAAACATTTTGGGATATGTATTAGAGATGTATAGATCTTCGAACTTTCTTGACGAATGGTTTCTATGAGATTCTAGGCAGAGGGTTTGGATTTCCGATTTAAAGGGTCCTATGGCTCAAGCCCCTAGATCTAAATTAGCCATTTGAAGGGAAAGGGGTGATTGGAAGCTTATCTAATACGACAAGTATCCTAAAATGGAAAACACTGATAAAAGTAGAAACTCTCTAGTCATAGAAACTTAGTAAAATAAGAAACTTTCTAAAAATGGAAACTTTATAAAAATAGTAACTTACTAGGAATAGAAACTTAGTAAAACAAACTATACTTAAACACATACTTAAACTTAAACATGTGCAAAACACTTAACTACTCTTAAATGTCAATAGGTTGATTTTCCTGCTCACTCGTTCAACTCTTTATTCCGAGGAATAACTCTCTCTCTACTTACTAAGGTGAATTCATAGCCCCTCTTTAATTGCTAGCAAACTTACTTACTTTTACTTGGAGTGAGACACATGCTGTTTTTACTTATTACACTTTAGACACAAGTACCAACTATTAAACTGTGATATGTTGGGCTATGACCAGCAAGTCCCCAACCGACAAGTATAAACGATAACTTGTTACGGGGCAAACTTGAAAGTCTAGTCTAAATATCAGTACCAACTGTTAAAACTATGCTATACCCGGCTATGTTCGACTAAGTCCCTACAGTGATATTTTTAATTGCTGCGGCATTCTTAATTATTGGGGATAGGCCTATCGGGAGTAACGTCCCCGATACATTTGACTAAGTCTTTGTATTACTTGATAATGAAATTAAACGACAAGGACAGAACAACTTGTCACGGGGCAAACAACGTTTAGTCTAAATATCACGCACTGGCATAACTTTTTGATCCTGCGGGAGATCAACTTTACAAACTAAATCTTGTGGTCTAAAACAACGACAAACTTTTTGTTAAACCTATGAACTTCACTCAACCTTTTTGGTTGACACTTTAGCATGTTTTGTCTCAGGTGCTGTTTGATTCAAGCTCTTATACTTACTGCTTATGTGATGCTACTTGGACATAGGATCAAGAGATATCGCATTTATTACTTCTGCATGTGAACATTTACGATATTGTTATTCCTGTCATTGTAACGATATTTCATTTTCCGCTGCGTACTCATTAAAGTTAAATTCATCATTTAGTATTGTTCTCATTTATTATAATATGTTGGTATGTTTTGATATTAGTAACGTTCCTTCCAGACCCTATTGGGAGGACATTACAGATTGGTATCAGAGCATAACCAGGCTGTTATAGAGAACCAGGATTGCATTTTTATGTGTGCCTTACTTGTTAGCTAGGGTGCCTTAGCAATCTAGGAAACTATAACCTTTCCTGCCTTAGAATTAAAGCACTTAGGATTGCCCCATAATCTTAACGATTATGCTTAAAGATTCTAATCAAAATATCCTTCCTAATGTTAGGATGTCTAATTATCATTAAACGACCAAAATGAATCTTTTCAAGCCAACCGAAAAAGATACTGAAAGGTCTTCCACAGAAAGACCAGTCCAAAGTCCACCTTATGACTTTGGTGGTCCTCCCTCACCAAATTATAGCCCAAATACTACTCTAAAGTTACATGGGTCTCCTGAATACTATCCAACCCCAAGGAATAAAGACAAGAGGAAATGTCTTGAAGAAACTGGGCCGTCAAAGAAAAGATCCCGATCTCCTTCCTACGATGAAGTTGATGCCAAGTACGAGCTCATGAATCTGCGAAAAACTACCGATGACCTTATTCGCCATATTGCAAGGATCGATGCTCAAATGAAGGAAAAATACCTAGCGATCAAGAAGCTCATGGAGGAAAATGCTGAGCTAAAGAAAGAGATTATATACATACATTTGTTTTATCCCATGACCGATGTGGACTTTGGTTTGCACCCTTACAAGAAATGCCCGATGGGGGAAGCAATATCTCTCCTACCTAAGAGAAGATGTTGACTTTAGATTGAAGATGGAGGAAAACCATGTGAATAATCAACTTTCTATGAGGGACCACAAGTACCATGTAATCAACAATGATGTTTCCAATCTTTATGATAACATCGAGTATCTTTATGAGGAACAAAAGGAGAAGAACGACAAGTTTGAGAAGTTTATGAAGGAGGTTGAGGACGAGAAGAAGAAATATGAAGACTACTTCAATCTTAATATTTCCTAGTTATTTTCTATCTATGCAAAGGCTAGGCCTTAAACTATTTCTATCCCCGAATCGTGTAATAAGAAGGCTTGTTTAAAGCCTTGTTCTTAATAAAATAAAGTGTTTCGTTTATATCATATTCATCTTTATTCCACTTAATTTTTTTTTTCAAACTTATGACCTATCAAGTTTATCAAACTTCTATATGTTATTGAAGATAACGGTTCGTCCACAAGCTCCTGCTACTACTTCAAACACTCACGTATCTTATGCCTTTATGCATCAGTTTGCGAACCAGAAAATATTATTGGGTTATCACAGTATACAAATTGAAATTCTTTAATCAATATCTGGTTACAAATCTCAACATGTCATACCACCATTATTACATAAATGGATGACACATCATATCTTATAATATATTATCATGTCTATAAACTTTGTCTACCACTTATCCTAAATTTCCTCCGTAAATTACGGAAATCTTTTTGCTATAAATACGTATTCAAGGAGACGAATATATCATTCGGTATTCAATACCCATTTCATATCAAACCCTATTCCAAACATATAATATGAATTTCTCAAACTCTTCAAGCTCCCACGGTAGCGTAACCGGAACAAACGAACCAATCAGCCATCATCTATTATGGATGAATTGGGGATGGGTTCGTAGCCGGCTCAATCAATGGAGACAAGAAGAAGGTGATCCCTTCCACCAACCGAATTCACCTCTTGGCGAAGAACCTGAAGCGCTTACCGGCGAACCAGTCCGAAACACCATTTTCTCTCTTCTTTCCAGGGTATCCCGTCACGAATATATAATATCGAAGATTCTAGATCTTATTCACCCCCTTGTTCCAACCACCAATCATCCCAGAATAATAGAAGAAGTCAACGAGCTTCTCGCTCGAGTAGTGGCTCTGGAAAATCTGGTGCGAAACCTACGAACACCAGCAGCATAACCAGCATCACCACCAGTACCATCAGTACCATCAACATCACCACTAACAGCATCAGCTTCATCAACAACAACATTCGTATCCCCTGCCTCAACAACACACTCAGTACCTCAAACTTCAACATGATACGCCCCATAGATACCAAGGAATATTAGCAATAAAGAGTTAAGATGTATTGACTCATTCTTCGTGAAGAATTATATATGTATACCTTATATATATATATATATATATATATATATATATATATATATATATATATATATATATATATATATATGATTTGGAACAATAATAAATCTTGTCGTACTAAGCAATTACGTGAGAATCTCAACTAGTATGTACTACTTGGTTAATTCATATCACTAATATGCTATGATGTACACCCTTCGCTAATGACTTAACAATTGTTAATCACTGCTTCAGCACAATAAACTCCATTTCATAATAAATCAAGTATAACGATGAATGTATTGATTCATAACTTCATTAGCGAAATATTTCACAACAATTATGAAATCTCTAAGATTTTGGAGATTATTTACTCTCGTTCCAAACCTCAAATCAAATGAGTTTAATATATAATAACTCATTAAATCCATGATTATATCTGAAGAATACATATATGAACGTATATCTTCATAAAGATTGTAAAAACTGTTAATTGTGAAAATATTTTAACGGGTAGGTAATACCCGAGAAATATTTACATCTCACATAAATACACTGTACATTCTTCAATTTCGATTCATAAATGATTAATAATACTCACTGCCTTCACTGTGATACACAATCATTTTCATACAAATTTAATTACACATTCTAAAATTAACATACCAAAATTCAAGTAAAGCTTTAGCAGGTGTTATCTTCCTAAATATCACTACATTCATGAATTATATTCATTCGTATTCTATGATGAATTATCACATCAAACCACCGAAATTATCATCAACAACGCCTATTCGTTAACCATTAGATCCGTTGACGATTACAATCAGCGTTTAATCATCTAAAAAATAAAATTTCTTGAAACCATCTCGGATTGATAACCAATGATTCAGATATGGTAGCATTAAATGCAGAGGAAACAAAAGAATTTTCCTCGTCATTGGAACTAAGAAATTCTGAGATATCACTGGATCTTTCGTTATAAATATCCTCTATATTTCTGAAGATATCTTTATAACGATTCTTGTCAGCAATTAATTATCTCTTTGCGATATCTTTATCACATCATAAAGGAAACTGTTTTAGTTTCTATATTCTGTAAAAGTTCAAGTTTAAATTATGAATGATTTGAAGTAGTGTTGGGAATTGAAGCATGAGTTAGTATAATATAATGACGTCAGGCCAACGCGATTATATTACAGTAAGTCATGCTAAATTTTTAATGGAAGATGATGATTCATAGACTTTATAATCATCATTTGCCATGTTACACGACTCTTATCTATTTAAACTCTAAACATATCAAGAAAATATTTTTCTTGATAATTCTGTCTTTTCCGGATATTCTGGTAATATGACAAATCAAATCGTGCTATTACCTTTCCTTCTGCTTTGAATATCATGATCATTCGAAACTTCATACCTACGAATTCTGGACCGTTACTTGCTTTACAAAAGCATGAAGCTTCGACATATAAGGGAAAATATAAATCCCGATAACAACACTGAAATTACAAACCGTGTATATCAATGCGTATAGCAATATAAAGACACGGGAGAACTAAAAACACAATAAATCCTAGAGCATAGTAGAAGTAAACAGACTCCTCTGGTGGGAGCTGGAAAAGAAGGATGATTGTGGCGATAACCAATATAATGTCAAAGACAAGAACTAGATTGAGCATATTAACAAAACTTTTGGAAGTATGAATTGAGAAAGAAAGTATATAAGTGGTGAAGATAATGAAACGGAAGAAGCTAATTTATAGCAAAAATTCCAGATACAGCAATCGAGGCAATTCACCGCATTTAATTAAAGAAAATCCTAATTTCCATAATGACTGGAAAATCAAATCTTATAAAGATTTCGAAGATTTCTTTAATTCCTTGAAATCCGGAAATCAATCGTAACTATGTCAAAAATTAAGGCGAACATTTAATTTTCTCATTTACTCTTTTACGATAGCTTCGTTTATACTCTTTCTATAATCGAAATACTTTATCCATATTATTTAATGTCGATAAAACTCTAATTCATCATTCTTGTTATAAAGAATGACGATCTCTATCAAATTTTATGACTATGATTTTCATGAACTCCTCTCTGTTTTGTCTGCCTAATATTGCAGCATAAACGCTCAAGGTTTTAAATGAGCTCAATATTATTCATAACACATTTCATGTATCCAATTTACTGAAATGACTTGCATAACATCATCATTTTGAATGATCTCTGCATTAATGATAAAATGCACTTCGTAGAAGAACCTATAGAGATTATGGTTTGTATGACTTAAACGCTTGAAACAAAACAATATTCTATCCTTTGGAAAACACGCAAGGCCCCGAACATACCTGGGAACGTGAAGACCAAATGAAACAGAAATATCCCCATCTCTTTTCAACCGCTGATGCATCCGAGAAGTCTACCTAAAACTTCGGAACGAAGTTTTTATTAACGGGGAGGTACTGTAACAACCCTCACTTTTCGACTTCTAAATTACTGAATTAACCCTAGGGTTATATGTCTGACTATATGTATTAAGGGTTGTTATATACAATTAAATATTAACCGAATAGTAATTTTTAGTCAACAATGTACGCTTAAATAAATAATATATTATTAATTTATATAATTTGACATAATTTAACTAAGTATATAAATTTTGTATCACTTTTATTATTTAGTTAATGTATTATATATTTAACTATATAATAAATCCAATTATATATAAATGTAATAATATTTACAAACTTACTAAAACTATAGTTTAATAATTAAAATCATAATTATTATTAAAAATACTAAATACCGAATTATTTATTATTTTTATGCAAAATTTGTATTTATTAATTAAATAAAACAAAAATAAAAAAAATAAAAAATAAAATATTATTGACAAATATTCTTGGAAAAGCATTAAATCAATTTGTTTATTTATATAAAAAAAATCCTTAAAATAAATGAAAAAAAAATAAATAAATAAATAAATAAATTACTTTTTAATTAAAAATTGTAATGGAAAAACTACTTTTATTATTTTATTTTGTGCATTATCCCATGACCTAACATTTAATATTTTTTAATTTTAAAATCCCATTAAGAATTAAAATATTTCTTTTTATTTTAATTATTTTATTCTTTTTACCTAATTTTTTCAAGTATAAATACCCCTCATTTCTCATTCAAACTCACACCAAAATTTCTCTCATTCTCTCTTTGAAGAATTACTACTAGTAAGTATTCTTTTCTTACTTTTTATTTTTTTTACTTTTTACTTTTTACTTTTTACTTCGGTTATTATTTTTACCGAAACATGTAAATAATGTTATAAATTATATGCAATTAAAAATAAAATAAATAACATGTATACACTATTACTATTACTAGCACCTATAACCTACTACTTATATTGTAACATAAAAACATTTTGGGATATGTATTAGAGATGTATAGATCTTCGAACTTTCTTGACGAATGGTTTCTATGAGATTCTAGGCAGAGGGTTCAGATTTCCGATTTAAAGGGTCCTATGGCTCAAGCCCCTAGATCTAAATTAGCTATTTGAAGGGAAATGGGTGATTGGAAGCTTATCTAATACGACAAGTATCCTAAAATGGAAAACACTGATAAAAGTAGAAACTCTCTAGTCATAGAAACTTAGTAAAATAAGAAACTTTCTAAAAATGGAAATTTTATAAAAATAGTAACTTACTAGGAATAGAAACTTAGTAAAACAAACTATACTTAAACACATACTTAAACTTAAACATGGGCAAAACACTTAACTACTCTTAAATGTCAATAGGTTGATTTTCCTGCTCACTCGTTCAACTCTTTATTCCGAGGAATAACTCTCTCTCTACTTACTAAGGTGAATTCATAGCCCCTCTTTAATTGCTAGCAAACTTACTTACTTTTACTTGGGGTGAGACACATGCTGTTTTTACTTATTACACTTTAGACACAAGTACCAACTATTAAACTGTGATATGTTGGGCTATGACCAGCAAGTCCCCAACCGACAAGTATAAACGATAATTTGTTACAGGGCAAACTTGAAAGTCTAGTCTAAATATCAGTACCAACTGTTAAAACTATGCTATACCCGGCTATGTTCGACTAAGTCCCTACAGTGATATTTTTAATTGTTGCGGCATTCTTAATTATTGGGGATAGGCCTATCGGGAGTAACGTCCCCGATACATTTGACTAAGTCTTTGTATTACTTGATAATGAAATTAAACGACAAGGACAGAACAACTTGTCACGGGGCAAACAACGTTTAGTCTAAATATCACGCACTGGCATAACTTTTTGATCCTGCGGGAGATCAACTTTACAAACTAAATCTTGTGGTCTAAAACAACGACAAACTTTTTGTTAAACCTATGAACTTCACTCAACCTTTTTGGTTGACACTTTAGCATGTTTTGTCTCAGGTGCTGTTTGATTCAAGCTCTTATACTTACTGCTTATGTGATGCTACTTGGACATAGGATCAAGAGATATCGCATTTATTACTTCTGCATGTGAACATTTACGATATTGTTATTCCTGTCATTGTAACGATATTTCATTTTCCGCTGCGTACTCATTAAAGTTAAATTCATCATTTAGTATTGTTCTCATTTATTATAATATGTTGGTATGTTTTGATATTAGTGACGTTCCTTCCAGACCCTATTGGGAGGACGTTACAGATGCCATAGCCATGATTCTTCAACTTGAACTTTCATGACCGAGTCTCTGATATACTGCCAACGAAGCGGAAAGTTGCGGTTCTCTATTAGCACTTCGGCTATTAATTTATAGTTGTTTTTCTTGTCACGAATAACACATGATTTATCTTCGAAGAGTAAAGAGTAGCCATGCTCCATCATTTGTCAAACACTTAGCAAATTACTCGCTAAGCTTGGTACTAAAAGAACCTCACTAACAGATCGAGTGACGTTATTAGTTTGAACAGTTATTGTACCTTTTCCTTTAGTGTCAACAAGTGCACCATTCCCAAGTTTGACGTGAAATGTCCCGTTCTTATTGATTAAAAACGTTCCATATTAATTGATTTCGTTGCGAGGTTTTGACCTCTATATGAGACGTTTTTCAAAGACTGCATTCATTTTAAAACAAACCATAACCTTTATTTCATCAATAAAGGTTTAAAAAGCTTTACGTAGATTATCAAATAATGATAATCTAAAATATCATGTTTACACACGACCATTACATAATGGTTAATAATACAAATATGTTACAACAAAATAAGTTTCTTGAATGCAGTTTTTACACAATATCATACAAGCATGGACTCCAAATCTCATCCTTATTTAAGTATGCGACAGTGGAAGCTCTTAATAATCACCTGAGAATAAACATGCTTAAAACGTCAACAAAAATGTTGGTGAGTTATAGGTTTAACCTATATATATCAAATCATAATAATAGACCACAAGATTTCATATTTCAATACACATCCCATACATAGAGATAAAAATCATTCATATGGTGAACACCTGGTAACCGACATTAACAAGATGCATATATAAGAATATCCCCATCATTCCGGGACACCCTTCGGATATGATATAAATTTCGAAGTACTAAATCATCCGGTACTTTGGATGGGGTTTATTAGGCCCAATAGATCTATCTTTAGGATTCGCGTCAATTAGGGTGTCTGTTCCCTAATTCTTAGATTACCAGACTTAATAAAAAGGGGCATATTCGATTTCGATAATTCAACCATAGAATGTAGTTTCACGTACTTGTGTCTATTTTGTAAATCATTTATAAAACCTGCATGTATTCTCATCCCAAAAATATTAGATTTTAAAAGTGGGACTATAACTCACTTTCACAGATTTTTACTTCGTCGAGAAGTAAGACTTGGCCACTGTTGATTCACGAACCTATAACAATATATACACATATATCAAAGTATGTTCAAAATATATTTACAATACTTTTAATATATTTTGATGTTTTAAGTTTATTAAGTCAGCTGTCCTCGTTAGTAACCTACAACTAGTTGTCCACAGTTAGATGTACAGAAATAAATCGATAAATATTATCTTGAATCAATCCACGACCCAGTGTATACGTATCTCAGTATTGATCACAACTCAAACTATATATATTTTGGAATCAACCTCAACCCTGTATAGCTAACTCCAACATTCACATATAGAGTGTCTATGGTTGTTCCGAAATATATATAGATGTGTCGACATGATATGTCGAAACATTGTATACGTGTCTATGGTATCTCAAGATTACATAATATACAATACAAGTTTATTAAGTTATGGTTGGAATAGATTTGTTACCAATTTTCACGTAGCTAAAATGAGAAAAATTATCCAATCTTGTTTTACCCATAACTTCTTCATTTTAAATCCGTTTTGAGTGAATCAAATTGCTATGGTTTCATATTGAACTCTATTTTATGAATCTAAACAGAAAAAGTATAGGTTTATAGACAGAAAAATAAGTTACAAGTCGTTTTTGTAAAGGTAGTCATTTCAGTCGAAAGAACGACGTCTAGATGACCATTTTAGAAAACATAATTCCACTTTGAGTTTAACCATAATTTTTGGATATAGTTTCATGTTCATAATAAAAATCATTTTCCCATAATAACAATTTTTAAATCAAAGTTTATCATAGTTTTTAATTAACTAACCCAAAATAGCCCGCGGTGTTACTACGACGGCGTAAATCCGATTTTACGGTGTTTTTCGTGTTTCCAGGTTTTAAATCATTAAGTTAGCATATCATATAGATATAGAACATGTGTTTAGTTTATTTTAAAAGTCAAGTTAGAAGGATTAACTTTTATTTGCGAACAAGTTTAGAATTAACTAAACTATGTTCTAGTGATTACAAGTTTAAACCTTCGAATAAGATAGCTTTATATGTATGAATCGAATGATGTTATGAACATCATTACTACCTCAAGTTCCTTGGATAAACCTACTGGAAATGAGAAAAATAGATCTAGCTTCAAAGGATCCTTGGATGGCTTGAAAGTTCTTGAAGCAGAATCATGACACGAAAACAATTTCAAGTAAGATTTCCACTCGAAATAAGATTGTTATAGTTATAGAAATTGAATTAAAGTTTGAATATGATTATTACCTTGTATTAGAAAGATAACCTACTGTAAGTAACAAAGGTTTCTTGATCTTGGATGATTACTTGGAATGGATTTAGAAAACTTGGAAGTAAACTTGCAATCTTGGAAGAATTCTTGATTTTATGAAACTAGAACTTTTGGAATTTATGAAGAACACTTAGAACTTGAAGATAGAACTTGAGAGAGATCAATTAGATGAATAAAATTGAAGAATGAAAGTGTTTGTAGGTATTTTTGGTCGTTGGTGTATGGATTAGATATAAAGGATATGTAATTTTGTTTTCATGTAAATAAGTCATGAATGATTACTCATATTTTTGTAATTTTATGAGATATTTCATGCTAGTTGCCAAATGATGGTTCCCACATGTGTTAGGTGACTCACATGGGCTGCTAAGAGCTGATCATTGGAGTGTATATACCAATAGTACATACATCTAAAAGCTGTGTATTGTACGAGTACGAATACGGGTGCATACGAGTAGAATTGTTGATGAAACTGAACGAGGATGTATTTGTAAGCATTTTTGTCAAGTAGAAGTATTTTGATAAGTGTCTTGAAGTCTTTCAAAAGTGTATGAATACATATTAAAACACTACATGTATATACATTTTAACTGAGTCGTTAAGTCATCGTTAGTCGTTACATGTAAATGTTGTTTTGAAACCTTTAGGTTAACGATCTTGTTGAATGTTGTTAACCCATTATTTATTATAACAAATTAGATGTTAAATTGTTATATTATCATGGTATTATGATATATAATATATCTTAGTATGATATATATACAGTTAAATGTCGTTACAACGATAATCGTTACATATATGTCTCGTTTCGAAATCATTAAGTTAGTAGTCTTATTTTTACATATTTATTTCATTGTTAATACACTTAATAATATATTTACTTATAATTTAACATAATTAACCAAGTGTATCAATGTCTTAATATGATTCATATGTACCTAGTAAGACGTTGTTATAACGATAATCGTTATATATATCGTTTTCGAGTTTCTTAAATTAATAATCTCATTTTTATGTATATAACTCGTTGTTAAAATACCTAATGAGATACATACTTATAATAAAATCATGTTAACTATATATATAACCATATATATGTCATCGTATAGTTTTTACAAGTTTTAACGTTCGTGAATCACCAGTCAACTTGGGTGGTCAATTGTCTATATGAAACCTATTTCAATTAATCAAGTCTTAACAAGTTTGATTGCTTAACATGTTGGAAACATTTAATCATGTAAATATCAATCTCAATTAATATATATAAACATGGAAAAGTTCGGGTCACTACATGACGCGAGACTTTACGGACGTGTTGATACTATCAAATAACTTTTCATCTCCTGTCATGTGGTTGCTGCACCCACTGTCAATGAACCAAGTGTCGTCTTTTAGTTCATTTGCAGTATGACAAGCATAGAATAGCTGATTGTTGTTCTCGTGCATATCTTCTTTTTCTTCGGTGTAATTAGCCCGATGATTTTGTTTTAAACGAAAATCTTTTTCGAGATGTCCAAATCTTCTGCAATTATTGCACTGCGGCTTGCCTTTATGAAAGCAATCTTTCTCCAAGTGGTTTGTCTTTTTGCAAATATCACATGGAGGATAGCTTTTTCTTGATTGATCGAACCCTGTTCTGGGTTTTTCTCCTCCTCTCGATTTTTCTTCAAAAATTCTTTTCCCCTCATTTTTAGATTTTTGAGACCTTAATTTGAGTTTAGACTGAAAGGCACTTTCAAGTGAGTTTTCATTACGCCGACTCAGTCTATCCTCATATGCTTCAAGAGTGCCAATTAATTTCGTTACTGACAGAGTCTCGATGTCTTTTGACTCTTCAATAGCGGTAATGACATGATCGTATTTTTCAGTCATGCCGATAAGTATTTTTTCTACGATCCTCTTATCAGTTATGTTATCTCCATAGGCTCTCATTTAATTTACTATTTCTTTAATTCTAGAATAGTAATCTTTTACGGTCTCACTCTTTCATATTTAAATTTTCAAAATCTCTTCTGAGAGTTAGAAGTTTGACGGATCTCACCTTGACATTTCCTATAAATTCTTCCTGAAGGTTCTTCCATGCCTCCTTGGCTGTCATAGCTCCCATGATTCGTGGAAAGATAGACGGTGTCAAGGCTTGTTGAATGTAGCCTAGAGCAGCAGCATTTCTGACTACATTTTTGTTGTATTTTTCTTGATCTTCTGCGGACAGAGTTTCGTCGTCTTTTGGAGTTGTAAACCCGACTTCGACAATATCCCACAAGCTTTGTGCTTGAAAATATGTCTTCATTCGGATATTCCAAAAATTATAGTTGTCGCCATCAAAGATGGGGACAGGAATATTGTATGCACCAGCGGTAGTCATGATGTACATGAACGAACGCCCAAACAGCTCTTGATACCACTTGTTAGAAATATTGTAAATTGTTTAGATGTTGTGACTTGTTTAGATTTAGATGTGATTATTACTAGTAAGCAATATTGTTGTAGGATTATAGATGAGGGGTTATTTTTGAATAATACAAATATGGAGACTTCTCTGTTTTAGAAAGAACCGATATTTTATTGATTATATTTTTATTTGTGGAGTTGTTATACATTCATGTTGGCATCCTATCATCTATTTATATACCTTCTATGTCGGTTTAGGACTTCTAGTCCTTTCTGATTTTTTCACTTGTTTAATATCTACTCTTTTCTAGAATATATCTTATTAAATAACTGCTAAGCACTATCTAGAAAAATATTAGTATTTTAACAAAGAGAGTGGCAATTCATGATTGTCATACAAATGGATACACCGGTTTCAACATTATTTGCTACCATGTCTTTATCTCATTCTCTATTGTCTGTCTTATAAATATTTGTTTATCATGCATAATTCTCGCACGTGTTATTTTTCATGGTAACTTGATGTAGTCAACCATTAGCAAGGTTGAAAAAGTCGCCAGACATAGAATGGTCGGTCGGGATTTTAAAATGACTAGTCGGCTGAGTCAGGTGTTATTTTTATGAATTTGTTTCACTAAGAGTATTTCGGAACATTAATCCACTACGAGTTGTGTTTTTGGTGAAAAATTAAAATAGATCAAATATTTAATTATGTAATAATATTGACTAAGATCTTAACTATTTGACATACCAATTGAAATTAAACTTTGTTATAACTCACTACATTGCATAATTACAACCTATTGAAATCAAACATGCGAGACAACAATTGAAACTTAGCTAAGTCGTTATAAGTTTTAGCCTTCCCGCTAGTGTCGGTGTACTTAAATAAATTGTCGTTCTAGACGATTGCTTTTAATCTGCAACAGCTACCGCTAGTCGCAACCAAACCCGCAACCACGATGAGTTGATTTAGTGGCGGAAAGATGTTAGTTAAAGGTAGTTCCCTGGACTACTCTGACTTGACCCTCATCACAACATCATGATTCTCTATGAGCAATAATGGTGTGATATGACCTAATTCGAGACGGTCAAAGATCTCCTTGAAATTGAACAATTTTATTGATTATGAATGAATATTACAATGACTCAATTGAACTTATACTACAGTGTACACATATCTGAACCGTTAACGAATAACGAACTAAACTAATCAATACATCTACAATTGACACGTGTCCTAGCTGGTAACAACCACTAACCAACTCTAAACAACTCGTCTCACTTCCTGGACACTTGATAACCTTTCAATCGACTCGATGGCATCTTAATTCGTTGAGGTCTTGTTTCAGCGTTGACTTTAGGTTGACTTTTGCTATTTGAGCTGCTGACTGTATCATTACCCCTTTCTTTCAAAATCACCATGTCCTCATGGTTGTGTCTGTTCTCCATTACTGTGAAATCTTCCATATCTATCCACGTAGACTCTTCAGCAAGTAGCAGTTCCCACTTAACCAACACTTGATCAACTAATTTACCCTCTCGTAAAATTTGCCTCTTGTCTAACACATGTTGTGGCCATAACATTGGACCACTCATGTTATCTGATTTAGGCAATGGTACACACTCAATAACTGCATCTCCTTTAAATTTCTTGAGTAAAGAAACATGAAAGACAGGATGTATTTTTGAATACTCTGGAAGCTCCAATTTATAAGCCACTAGTCCAATCTTTTGTATGACTTTATAAGGCCCAAAGTACCTTCTACTCAGCTTTTGGTTTACCTTTTAACCACTGACAATTGCCTGTACTGGTGCAACTTGACCCAAACCAAATCACCCATTGCAAATTGTTGCTCAGTTCTGTGCCTATCAGCCACCAACTTCATATGATCTTTAGCTATAAGCAAACTATTTCTCAAAATTTTAATGTGCTCATGCCTATCTTGTAATATTGAGTGTAATGCCTCCACAGTAACATTGTCTTGTAAATAGTCTGAAATCACAGGTGGAGGTCTATCATACATGGCCTCAAAAGGACTTACCCCAGCAGCAGAATGTGTAGCAGTATTGTAATGAAACTCAGCTAAAGACAAAAACTTGTACCAGTGTTTAGGAGTATCTGCTACATAACTTCTCAAATACTACTCCAAACATCTATTAATCACCTCAGTTTGGCCATCACTTTGAGGGTGATAGGAAGAGGACATCTTCAATTTAGTGTGAGAAACTTTACACAATTCCACCCAAAATTTACTTACAAAAACTCTATCTCTATCTGACACCACAGATTTAGGCATGCCATGGTGTTTACAAACCATTTCAAAAAACAAAGTTGCCACAGTAACAGCAGAATAGTTAGAAGTTAACCCTCCAAAGTGGATCCCTTTAGTTATTCTATCCACCACTACACAAATCACTGTATGACCATAAGAATTTGGTAAACCAGTTATGAAATCCATGCTCACATCTTCCCAAACATTCTGTGGTATATCTAAAGGTTGTAACAACCCATATGGAGCCACATTCAAATTTTTAGCTTGTTGGCATACATTACACTTGCTGATAAACTCAGCCATATCTTTTTTAATACCCTTCCAGTAAAAGTTTGCAATGATCCTCATATAACTTCTATGTATACCAGCATGCCCCCCAATAGGAGAAGAGTGAAATTCCTCTAGAAGTTTGTGTCTTAACTCTGTGTGGTGTGGAATGTATAATCTACACTTGTAATATATCAACCCATCCTTTACTTTCCAACCTTCCCTTGCAGTTGGGTTGTTGGTAATATCCAAAATCAATTCTTGTGATTTTGGATCAGTGTTCACAAAGTGCTTCAAATCTTGCACTAAATCAATGTGCACCACAGAAATCGCCATAAATGAACCATCTTGCACAGCAACTCTGGATAAAGCCTCTGCAATAACATTTTACACTCCTGGCTTATACACAATATCATATTGGTATCCCAACAATTTAGTTAAGTAGTGTTGCTGCTCTAGTGTCTGAATCGTGTGTTCATTAAGCTTTTTAAACTTTTGTGGTCTGTAAAAATAGTGAACTTCCCTCCCAACAGATACTGTCTCCACTTAGCTATTGTTGATGTCATAGCATGTAGTTCCCTAATGTAAGTTGATGATCTTTGTAATTTCAAGCTCAACTTCTTACTAAAATAGACCACTTGCATCAGTTTCTACTTGAAATGGAATGTTAAAATTGGGTAGAGCTAATACAGGTGCTGTACTCATCTTTTCCTTCAATGCCTTAAATGATTCTGCAGCTTCTTTGGACCATTCAAAGTTATATTTCTTGAGTAAATTTGTCATTAGTGCAGCTATGGTTGCATAACCCTTAATGAATTTTCGAAAATATCCAGTTAACCCTAAAAATCCTTTCAACTATTTTGTATTTGCAGGGGTTGGCCACTTTTGCATATCAATGATCTTAGCTGGGTCAGGATGTACCCCTTGAGCATCAATTATATGACCCGAATAATCAATTTGTCCCACTGCATAACTACGTTTACTAGCCTTTACAAAAAACTCATGGGACCTCAAAATTTGTAGAACCAATCTTAAATGCTCTACATGTTCTTCCACATAATTACTGTACACCAGAATATCATCAAAAAAAAAAAAAAAAAAAACTATCACACATTTCCTTTATAATCCAGTGAAAATAGTGTTCATTGTTGCCTGGAAGGTGGATGGAGCATTTGTCAACCCAAAAGGCATCACCTTGAACTCAAAATGGCCAGAGTGGGTCCTAAAGGTTGTCTTGTGAATATCCTCCCCCTGCATTCGAATTTGATGATATCCAGCCCTCAAATCAAGCTTAGTAAACACTGTTGCCCCAAACAATTCATCAATCAATTCATCAATAGTGGGAATAGGAAATCTATCTCTCAGAGTGACTGCTGTAATCTATGCAAAATCTCCATGTTCCATCTTTTTTCTTCACTAATAACACAGGGAAACTAAAACTACTGGTACTAGGCTGTATTACTCCTGATTTAAATTAAGGAATTCACCTGACAAATTAGACTTTATATTACTGTTATTCACTTTTCCATCCAGAATGCTCAACAATCTGGATATTTGATCACTTGACAGATTAACAGAATTAGGAACAGAAGTCCCTGCATCATTAAAACTAGAAGTGTTTTTCATAGCATTAGCACTATTAGGATTTCTTCTTTTAAAGTTTGGTGGATAACCAACAATCTCAAAACATCTATCAATAGTATGGTTTGTTAAACCACACCTTGTACACTTCATGTTAGTATTTCTAGGTGGATATCCTATTACTTCAAAGCATCTATCAATAGTGTGTCCAACTCTGTTACATTTTTTGCATTTTAGTTCAGAAGATGAGCCTCTTTGCCTATTGTTATTCATGTTAGACATAAAAGCAGATGATTCACTTATAACTTTCTTTTCTTTAACAACCCTATGTGATTCTTCTCTTGAGATGAGTGAAAAAGCAGTTTTAACACTTGGCAATGGATCTGTTGTAAGTATGTTACTTCTTAATTGTTGATAAGTATCATCAAGACCCATTAAAAATTGCATTAGTTTCTGGTTATTTATATGATCTTGTCTTAGTTTATCAACATCACATTCACATGATGGTATTTTACACAGCATATCATATTGTTTCCATAATGAGTTAAGTTTATGATAATAATCTGAAACAGATGTGCCATTTTGTGTCAGTGAGTTTATTCTTTGATATAAATTGAACATAAATGACCCATCCACTTTATCATAAGTTTCCTTTAACTCATTCCAAACCACAGAAGCAACTTTGGAATATACTTGACCAAAATACAATTCTTCACTCATAGCACCTAAGATCCAAGAAAGAACCACAGCATTACACCTCTCCCATTGATTTGCTAAAACATCATCTGTAGTATATTTTTCTAAAGATCCATTTATAAAACCAGTTTTATTTTTTGTTTGCAATGCAAGTTCCATTGCACATGACCAAGATTTATAATTTTCTGTCCCTTTTAACTTGAAATTAATGAGAGGTGTACTGCTAATATCACTTGCATGTAAGTAAAGTGGATCACCAAAATCCAATTTACTTATCATGGTGACCTCATCATCATCCACATCAGACATATTGACAGAATCAAGCAAGAAATCAGAAAATCACACAGAAATACAGATAACAGAACACAAACCACCAAGAAGAACCTACTGCACTTGATCAGGTTTTCTTAGATCTTTAATGATCAAGGTCAAGAGTTGGGTGCAGTGTTCTTAGATAAACATCAACAAATATTACCCAAACAGATTAAAGATAAAACAAGAATCAACACATGTTAACAATTATATCAACAAATTTCATACAAACAGATAATAGAGAAGAGATCTTGGCTATAGACCAAGTGTACTCAATGGGGGCAGTTGATTCCTGTAAGCACAGAAACTCCCACGAGCATTGACTTGCTACCAACACAAGTAGGAAGAAATAGCTCACAGAGTACTCCACAACACCTTCAATAGCAGCGGAAGACAACCAGATATCAACAGCAACCAAGAACAATTCGTGAAATTAGGGTTCAACAAGAATACGCCCTAAATCCACAATCGCAGTCCCAGATCTAGCCCGATCAAACGAGTGAAACAAGATCGTTTCACCTTGACAGGAACAAGAAGAGAACGAATCTTAATTTTCACAAAACACCTTTGAAAAACTGAAACCCTAATTTTTGATTTTCCAGATCTGAAAACCCTAATTTGACTTCTCAGATCAACACCAAACCGAAACAATATCGAGCGAGCCGCTCTGATACCATGAACAAATCTTACAATCAACACAAGAAAGAAACGAATACCAGAAGAATTAATCAAAAATAACCACCTCTACTTTGTGAGGATTAAATCAAACGAATAACGAATACAAAAATGATCTCAAAAATACAGATCTGACCAAACCCCTATTTTATAGGGAGACCAATGACGGCTAATCAAAAAATACATACAGACCCCTTTAATAAATAATGTACAGATTTGGTCCTTGGAGTATTAGTTAGATCACAACTGTGTCCCGTCGTTGTGTTAGTTAATCAAACCCCATACCAGGTACGTTATTTGTATTAACTAACACTCGATTCACATTGTGACTAACCCTTCTACACTTGAACAGCAATACCAGACCATAATCCTTGTAGCTTCTCTGCAACAATCTTCCAGAATCACTTTTAAACACCAAGCCTGCAAAACACAAACTTAATGAGTAGAAATCAACTTAATCAAACAATTAGATTAATCCTTTTAACAACACTTCTAGTTTTAATGATGCAGGGACTTCTGTTCCTAATTCTGTTAATCTGTCAAGTGATCAAATATCCAGATTGTTGAGCATTCTGGATGGAAAAGTGAATAACAGTAATATAAAGTCTAATTTGTCAGGTGAATTCCTTAATTTAAATGCTTACTTTAATGATCATTTTCATAAATTTTTTATGGTTAATCAAGTTGAAAGTCAGAATAATAATAATTTTGGTTGGATAATTGACTCTGGAGCAAATCAACACATGACAAATAGTGATAAAAATTTTGAAGATTTAGTTGATGTAAGTAATTTAAATCTAACTGTTGGTCATCCTAATGGGACTAGAGCTTTGGTCAGTAAAATTGGGAATTTAAGGTTGTCTAAACATGTTGTTCTGCATGATGTATTATTTGTTCCACAATATTGTGTTAGTTTGCTCTCTGTGCATTGCTTAGTAAGAGATAATGATTTATTTGTTGGTTTTGATAAAAATAAATGTTATATTCAGGATCTGAAGTCCTTAAGGACTCTGGAGACTGGTAATCAGTGTGATGGATTGTATTTGTTTGATGACAAGTTGAAAGGTGATTTAATTGATGGTACTTGTTATTTATCCAAATCTATCTGGCATGACAGACTGGGACATCCAGCTGATCAAGTTTTACATGTTTTGAAATCTGAGTTAAAATTGAATAATTTTAAAAAACATGATCCTTGTGAAATCTGCCATAAGGTAAAGCAAACTAGAGACCCTTTTCCACTCAGTGATCACAAGACTACTGAGTTGGGTGAATTAATTCATTTGGATGTCTGGGGTCCTTATAGGGTTGTGAGTAAAGGAGGTTATAAATACTTCCTTACTATTGTGGATGACTGTACAAGAGCTGTATGGGTATACTTACTTAAATCAAAAGAACAAGTGTTTGAACATGTTGAAATGTTCTGTGTTTTGTTAAAAAATCAGTATGAAAAAAGGGTAAAGATTATTAGGAGTGATAATGGAACAGAGTTTCTAAATGCAAACATGAATAATTTTACAACTTCAAATGGTATTATCCATCAGACTACTTGTGCATACACTCCACAGCAAACTGGGATTGCTGAGAGGAAACATAGACACTTGCTAAATATAGCAAGAGCACTTATGTTTCAAGGGGGGATTCCTCTTTATATGTGGGGTGAATGTGTACTTACTGCTACTTATTTGATTAACAGGTTACCTTCTTCCATTTTGAGTGGTAAGTGTCCCTTTGAGTTGGTATATAAAAAGAAACCTAGTCTTTCCCCTCTTAGGGTCTTTGGATGTCTGTGTTTTGCTTCTGTTTTAAACTCAAATGATAAGTTTAGTTCTAAGTCTGAAAAATGTGCTTTGGTTGGTTATTCTACTGTTAAGAAAGGTTACAAGTTGTATAGTTTTGATAAACAAGCTTTTATTTTTTCAAGAGATGTAAAATTTTATGAACAAATTTTTCCTTTCAAGTCTGCAAAAGATTTTTCTGAAAATATTTTTCAACCAAAGGATTTAAATACTATAAACTTCTTTGATTTTTTTGATGATAACCAAGATTCTAAAAGTCCCAATGATGAAGGGAAAGACTCACAACAACATGGTGATGGCAACCAAGGGTGTTCTGTTGGTGGCTCTTCTGAGCAAACAATGGATACATCCTTACCTGCAACACCAAATGTTGACACTAATCTCCCTGAGGGCAATACATACAATCAAACTATTATACCAACTCAGGAGACTGCTCAAGATGTAAGAAGGTCATCTAGAAAAGCTCAGCTACCATCTAAATATAATGATTATGTGCTAAATGCAAAAGTTAAGTATAGTTTGGACAAAGTTATAAATTATTCTAATCTTAGTAAAGAAAATAGATGTTTTGTTTCCACTTTAAACAAAAGTGTTGAACCTGAGACTTTTTGGGAAGCATGCAAAGACCCAAAATGGGTTGATGCCATGAATTCTGAAATGGAAGCCCTTTATAGGAATGGGACCTGGGTACTTACTGATCTGCCTGAAGGTAGAGTACCTATTGGATGTAAATGGGTATACAAGATTAAATATAAGTCTAGTGGTGAAATTGATAGGTACAAAGCAAGGTTAGTTGCAAAGGGTTATAATCAAAGGGAGGGAATTGATTTTGATGAAACATTTTCTCCTGTTGTAAAAATGATTACTGTCAGATGTCTTTTAAGTGTTGCTGTACAAAAAGGGTGGAATTTATATCAATTAGATATAAATAATGCTTTTTTGTATGGTGACCTTGAAGAAGATGTTTACATGTCTTTACCTCTGGGCTATTATGATCAATCTGAGAAAAAAGTGTGCAAGCTTGTTAAGTCCCTTTATGGACTTAAGCAAGCTCCCAGGAAGTGGAATGAAAAACTCACTGCTGCTTTAATTGAGTTTGGTTTTGAGCAAAGTAAAAATGATTACTCCTTGTTTGTTAAGTGTAACAATACTTATTTTATTGGCATGCTTGTTTATGTTGATGATATTGTTGTAACTGGTAGTGATGATAGTGAAGTTGAAAAAGTTAAAACATTTCTTGCTACAAAATTTATGATAAAAGATCTAGGGCTTCTTAAATATTTCTTAGGAATAGAAATTTTAAATGAAAAAAATGGGTTGTGTATGTGTCAAAGAAAGTACTGTGTTGAATTGTTAGCTGATTTTGGTTTAACTGCTTATAAACCTGCCTTCACACCAATAGAGCCAAACATAGCTGAGATCAAAAATGATTATCCTGTTAAGAATGTAAATCAATATCAGAAGTTAGTAGGAAAGCTCATTTATCTGACATTAACTAGACCTGATATTGCATTTACTGTTCATGTTTTAAGTCAATTTATGCATGCTCCTATGAATTCTCACATGATGATTGCTTTAAGATTGCTGAGATTCTTGAAAAAGTCTCCAGGTAAAGGTATTTTCTTGGAGAAAGGTAAAGTTTTTGACTTAAAAGCTTATGTTGATTCTGATTGGGGTAAGAAAATGATGGAAAGAAAATCTATTACTGGATATTGTGTTATGTTCTGTGGGAGTCTTGTTGCCTGGAAAAGTAAAAAACAGGAAACAGTCTCAAGATCTTCAGCAGAAGCAGAGTTTAGAGCTCTTGCATCTGTGTCATGTGAAATAATATGGATCTTGAAAGTTTTGAAAGATTTAAGAGTATCAAATTTAATTCCAGTTGAAATTTTTGTTGATAATAAAGCTGCTATACAAATCTCTTCAAACCCTGTGTTCCCTGAGAGAACAAAACATTTTGAGATTGATCTCTTTTATGTAAGAGATAAAATTTGTGATGGAATTATTAAGGCTGTTAAGATTGATTCCAATGATAATCTTGCAGATGTTTTCACTAAGGGTTTAAGTTTAAGTCAGCACTCTTTTATTACAGAAAAAATGAACATGATAGATCTTTTCCACAATTAGATTAAGGGAGGGTGTTAAAAGGATTAATCTAATTGTTTGATTAAGTTGATTTCTACTCATTAAGTTTGTGTTTTGCAGGCTTGGTGTTTAAAAGTGATTCTGGAAGATTGTTGCAGAGAAGCTACAAGGATTATGGTCTGGTATTGCTGTTCAAGTGTAGAAGGGTTAGTCACAATGTGAATCGAGTGTTAGTTAATACAAATAACGTACCTGGTATGGGGTTTGATTAACTAACACAACGACGGGACACAGTTGTGATCTAACTAATACTCCAAGGACCAAATCTGTACATTATTTATTAAAGGGGTCTGTATGTATTTTTTGATTAGCCGTCATTGGTCTCCCTATAAAATAGGGGTTTGGTCAGATCTGTATTTTTGAGATCATTTTTGTATTCGTTATTCGTTTGATTTAATCCTCACAAAGTAGAGGTGGTTATTTTTGATTAATTCTTCTGGTATTCGTTTCTTTCTTGTGTTGATTGTAAGATTTGTTCAGGATACCTATAAGGTTTTACATTGACAGGTTGGGCATTGTGCAGCAAATTGATCCTATGATTGAGGAATCTTTTAGGAGGTCGGGTTTTTGGTTCTGCCAACACATCAGCAAAGTACTGCAATGCACTTTCTACCCTTGGATCTAAATCCTTTGGTAAGTCTAAAGGGGCTTTAATAATGTCTTCTTCTAATGACAACTTATTACATGCCAATTAAGGTTCTAATTCATTTATCCACAACATGTAATAGCTAAAAGATTGGTTAACTTGAACCATTCTTTTAAGCTGTCTGCCAGAAATCCCTTCCACAACATTATTCACTATGCCCTGTAACACCACAGATACCCCTTTTGACATAAAAACTCATGGTCTTATTCTTATAATTGGGGGTTACATCTCCTAAATCCTCCATCCAAGATAAACCAAAAATTGCATCAGCTCCATGTAAATCTATTACATAAAAGTCTGTCTCAAACTTATAATCCTGAATCTGCACTAACACTTTTACACATTTGCCCATACACTCTAAATGTTGACCATTACCAACCATCACATGGAATTGTTGAGAAGGATGTAATGCCAGATTCAAGTAGGAATGGCACCCGCACCCGCGGATCCACTGCATCCATCACCCGCACCTGCGAATTTTTTTACGATCCATTAATCCGCGGATCTTGGTTAACGGATTTATTTTTAGATCCATCACCCGTATGCACGGATATTCGCGGGTCACGGGTTTACCCGCGGATCTTATTCATGAAGTATATGTAAATTAAAATATTCAAAAATAAATATCATTACGTAATTCAAAGTGACATAAAAAACATCATCCAATAATATATTCATGTTTATGATATAATAAAATGAGAAAACATATAATATTAGTTATACTTTTCTTACTAATATATGCGAAGTTAGAATGTTTAAAATTAACAATTAAAATTTAGTTGCTAAAACTAATCATAAAGTACGTTGACGAATTACTAGAGTTATTTCACTCATTTAGAATGGGTATATCAGCGGATTATTTGAAATGTCCCGTTCTTATTGATTAAAAACGTTCCATATTAATTGATTTCGTTGCGAGGTTTTGACCTCTATATGAGACGTTTTTCAAAGACTGCATTCATTTTTAAACAAACCATAACCTTTATTTCATCAATAAAGGTTTAAAAAGCTTTACGTAGATTATCAAATAATGATAATCTAAAATATCCTGTTTACACACGACCATTACATAATGGTTTACAATACAAATATGTTACAACAAAATAAGTTTCTTGAATGCAGTTTTTACACAATATCATACAAGCATGGACTCCAAATCTTGTCCTTATTTAAGTATGCGACAGCGGAAGCTCTTAATAATCACCTGAGAATAAACATGCTTAAAACGTCAACAAAAATGTTGGTGAGTTATAGGTTTAACCTATATATATCAAATCGTAACAATAGACCACAAGATTTCATATTTCAATACACATCCCATACATAGAGATAAAAATCATTCATATGGTGAACACCTGGTAACCGACAATAACAAGATGCATATATAAGAATATCCCCATCATTCCGGGACACCCTTCGGATATGATATAAATTTCGAAGTACTAAAGCATCCGGTACTTTGGATGGGGTTTGTTAGGCCCAATAGATCTATCTTTAGGATTCGCGTCAATTAGGGTGTCTGTTCCCTAATTCTTAGATTACCAGACTTAATAAAAAGGGGCATATTCGATTTCGATAATTCAACCATAGAATGTAGTTTCACGTACTTGTGTCTATTTTGTAAATCATTTATAAAACCTGCATGTATTCTCATCCCAAAAATATTAGATTTTAAAAGTGGGACTATAACTCACTTTCACAGATTTTTACTTCGTCGGGAAGTAAGACTTGGCCACTGGTTGATTCACGAACCTATAACAATATATACATATATATCAAAGTATGTTCAAAATATATTTACAACACTTTTAATATATTTTGATGTTTTAAGTTTATTAAGTCAGCTGTCCTCGTTAGTAACCTACAACTAGTTGTCCACAGTTAGATGTACAGAAATAAATCGATAAATATTATCTTGAATCAATCCACGACCCAGTGTATACGTATCTCAGTATTGATCACAACTCAAACTATATATATTTTGGAATCAACCTCAACCCTGTATAGCTAACTCCAACATTCACATATAGAGTGTCTATGGTTGTTCCGAAATATATATAGATGTGTCGACATGATAGGTCGAAACATTGTATACGTGTCTATGGTATCTCAAGATTACATAATATATAATACAAGTTGATTAAGTTATGGTTGGAATAGATTTGTTACCAATTTTCACGTAGCTAAAATGAGAAAAATTATCCAATCTTGTTTTACCCATAACTTCTTCATTTTAAATCCGTTTTGAGTGAATCAAATTGCTATGGTTTCATATTGAACTCTATTTTATGAATCTAAACAAAAAAAGTATAGGTTTCTAGTCGGAAAAATAAGTTACAAGTCGTTTTTGTAAAGGTAGTCATTTCAGTCGAAAGAACGACGTCTAGATGACCATTTTAGAAAACATACTTCCACTTTGAGTTTAACCATAATTTTTGGATATAGTTTCATGTTCATAATAAAAATCATTTTCTCAGAATAACAACTTTTAAATCAAAGTTTATCATAGTTTTTAATTAGCTAACCCAAAACAGCCCGCGGTGTTACTACGACGGCGTAAATCCGGTTTTACGGTGTTTTTCGTGTTTCCAGGTTTTAAATCATTAAGTTAGCATATCATATAGATATAGAACATGTGTTTAGTTGATTTTAAAAGTCAAGTTAGAAGGATTAACTTTTGTTTGCGAACAAGTTTAGAATTAACTAAACTATGTTCTAGTGATTACAAGTTTAAACCTTCGAATAAGATAGCTTTATATGTATGAATCGAATGATGTTATGAACATCATTACTACCTTAAGTTCCTTGGATGAACCTACTGGAAAAGAGAAAAATGGATCTAGCTTCAATGGATCCTTGGATGGCTCAAAGTTCTTGAAGCAAAATCATGACACGAAAACAAGTTCAAGTAAGATCATCACTTGAAATAAGATTGTTATAGTTATAGAAATTGAACCAAAGTTTGAATATGATTATTACCTTGTATTAGAATGATAACCTACTGTAAGAAACAAAGATTTCTTGAGGTTGGATGATCACCTTACAAGATTGGAAGTGAGCTAGCAAACTTGAAAGTATTCTTGATTTTATGAAACTAGAACTTTTGGAATTTATGAAGAACACTTAGAACTTGAAGATAGAACTTGAGAGAGATCAATTAGATGAAGAAAATTGAAGAATGAAAGTGTTTGTAGGTGTTTTTGGTCGTTGGTGTATGGATTAGATATAAAGGATATGTAATTTTCTTTTCATGTAAATAAGTCATGAATGATTACTCATATTTTTGTAATTTTATGAGATATTTCATGCTAGTTGCCAAATGATGGTTCCCACATGTGTTAGGTGACTCATATGGGCTGCTAAGAGCTGATCATTGGAGTGTATATACCAATAGTACATACATCTAAAAGCTGTGTATTGTACGAGTACGAATACGGGTGCATACGAGTAGAATTGTTGATGAAACTGAACGAGGATGTAATTGTAAGCATTTTTGTTAAGTAGAAGTATTTTGATAAGTGTATTGAAGTCTTTCAAAAGTGTATAAATACATATTAAAACACTACATGTATATACATTTTAACTGAGTCGTTAAGTCATCGTTAGTCGTTACATGTAAGTGTTGTTTTGAAACCTTTAGGTTAACGATCTTGTTAAATGTTGTTAACCCAATGTTTATAATATCAAATGAGATTTTAAATTATTATATTATCATGATATTATCATGTATGAATATCTCTTAATATGATATATATACATTAAATGTCTTTACAACGATAATCGTTACATATATGTCTCGTTTAAAAATCATTAAGTTAGTAGTCTTGTTTTTACATATGTAGTTCATTGTTAATATACTTTATGATATGTTTTCTTATCATAGTATCATGTTAACTATATATATATATATATCCATATATACGTCATCATATAGTTTTTACAAGTTTTAACGTTCGTGAATCACCGATCAACTTGGGTGGTCAATTGTCTATATGAAACATATTTCAATTAATCAAGTCTTAACAAGTTTGATTGCTTAACATGTTGGAAACATTTAATCATGTAAATATCAATCTCAATTAATATATATAAACATGGAAAAGTTCGGGTCACTACAGCACCTACCCGTTAAATAAATTTCGTCCCGAAATTTTAAGCTGTTGAAGGTGTTGACGAATCTTCTGGAAATAGATGCGGGTATTTCTTCTTCATCTGATCTTCACGCTCCCAGGTGAACTCGGGTCCTCTACGAGCATTCCATCGAACCTTAACAATTGGTATCTTGTTTTGCTTAAGTCTTTTAACCTCACGATCCATTATTTCGACGGGTTCTTCGATGAATTGGAGTTTTTCGTTGATTTGGATTTCATCTAACGGAATAGTGAGATCTTCTTTAGCAAAACATTTCTTCAAATTCGAGACGTGGAAAGTGTTATGTACAGCCGCGAGTTGTTGAGGTAACTCAAGTCGGTAAGCTACTGGTCCGACACGATCAATAATCTTGAATGGTCCAATATACCTTGGATTTAATTTCCCTCGTTTACCAAATCGAACAACGCCTTTCCAAGGTGCAACTTTAAGCATGACCATCTCTCCAATTTCAAATTCTATATCTTTTCTTTTAATGTCAGCGTAGCTCTTTTGTCGACTTTGGGCGGTTTTCAACCGTTGTTGAATTTGGATGATCTTCTCGGTAGTTTCTTGTATAATCTCCGGACCCGTAATCTGTCTATCCCCCACCTCACTCCAACAAATCGGAGACCTGCACTTTCTACCATAAAGTGCTTCAAACGGCGCCATCTCAATGCTTGAATGGTAGCTGTTGTTGTAGGAAAATTCTGCTAACGGTAGATGTCGATCCCAACTGTTTCCGAAATCAATAACACATGCTCGTAGCATGTCTTCAAGCGTTTGTATCGTCCTTTCGCTCTGCCCATCAGTTTGTGGATGATAGGCAGTACTCATGTCTAGACGAGTTCCTAATGCTTGCTGTAATGTCTGCCAGAATCTTGAAATAAATCTGCCATCCCTATCAGAGATAATAGAGATTGGTATTCCATGTCTGGAGATGACTTCCTTCAAATACAGTCGTGCTAACTTCTCCATCTTGTCATCTTCTCTTATTGGCAAGAAGTGTGCTGATTTGGTGAGACGATCAACTATTACCCAAATAGTATCAAAACCACTTGCAGTCCTTGGCAATTTAGTGATGAAATCCATGGTAATGTTTTCCCATTTCCATTCCAGGATTTCGGGTTGTTGAAGTAGACCTGATGGTTTCTGATGCTCAGCTTTGACCTTAGAACACGTCAAACATTCTCCTACATATTTAGCAACATCGGCTTTCATACCCGGCCACCAAAAATGTTTCTTGAGATCCTTGTACATCTTCCCTGTTCCAGGATGTATTGAGTATCTGGTTTTATGAGCTTCTCTAAGTACCATTTCTCTCATATCTCCAAATTTTGGTACCCAAATCCTTTCAGCCCTATACCGGGTTCCGTCTTCCCGAATATTAAGATGCTTCTCCGATCCTTTGGGTATTTCATCCTTTAAATTTCCCTCTTTTAAAACTCCTTGTTGCGCCTCCTTTATTTGAGTAGTAATGTTATTATGAATCATTATATTCATAGATTTTACTCGAATGGGTTCTCTGTCCTTCCTGCTCAAGGCATCGGCTACCACATTTGCCTTCCCCGGGTGGTAACGAATCTCAAAGTCGTAATCATTCAATAATTCAATCCACCTACGCTGCCTCATATTCAGTTGTTTCTGATTAAATATGTGTTGAAGACTTTTGTGGTCGGTATATATAATACTTTTGACCCCATATAAGTAGTGCCTCCAAGTCTTTAATGCAAAAACAACCGCGCCTAATTCCAAATCATGCGTCGTATAATTTTGTTCGTGAATCTTCAATTGTCTAGACGCATAAGCAATCACCTTCGTTCGTTGCATTAATACACAACCGAGACCTTGCTTTGATGCATCACAATAAATCACAAAATCATCATTCCCTTCAGGCAATGACAATATAGGTGCCGTAGTTAGCTTTTTCTTCAATAACTGAAACGCTTTCTCTTGTTCATCATTCCATTCAAATTTCTTCCCTTTATGCGTTAATGCAGTCAAGGGTTTTGCTATTCTGGAAAAGTCTTGGATGAACCTTCTGTAGTAACCAGCTAGTCCTAAAAACTGGCGTATGTGTTTCGGAGTTTTCGGGGTTTCCCACTTTTCAACAGTTTCTATCTTTGTCGGATCCACCTTAATACCTTCTTTGTTCACTATGTGACCGAGGAATTGAACTTCTTCCAACCAAAATGCACACTTTGAAAACTTAGCGTACAATTCTTCCTTCCTCAATACTTCTAACACCTTTCTCAAATGTTCACCGTGTTCTTGGTCATTCTTTGAGTAAATAAGTATGTCATCAATGAAAACAATGACAAACTTGTCAAGGTATGGTCCACACACTCGGTTCATAAGGTCCATGAACACAGCTGGTGCATTAGTTAAACCAAACGGCATGACCATAAACTCGTAATGACCGTAACGTGTTCTGAAAGCAGTCTTTGGAATATCATCTTCTTTCACCCGCATTTGATGATACCCGGAACGTAAGTCAATCTTTGAATAAACAGACGAGCCTTGTAGTTGATCAAATAAGTCGTCGATTCTCGGTAGTGGGTAGCGGTTCTTGATGGTAAGTTTGTTCAACTCTCGGTAGTCGATACACAACCTGAATGTACCATCTTTCTTCTTGACAAACAAAACAGGAGCTCCCCACGGTGATGTGCTTGGTCGAATGAAACCACGCTCTAAAAGTTCTTGTAATTGGCTTTGCAGTTCTTTCATCTCGCTGGGTGCGAGTCTGTAAGGAGCACGAGCTATTGGTGCAGCTCCTGGTACAAGATCTATTTGAAATTCAACGGATCGATGTGGGGGTAATCCCGGTAATTCTTTCGGAAATACATCGGGAAATTCTTTTGCAATGGGAACATCATTGATGCTCTTTTCTTCAGTTTGTACTTTCTCGACGTGTGCTAGAACAGCATAGCAACCTTTTCTTATTAGTTTTTGTGCCTTCAAATTACTAATAAGATGTAGCTTCGTGTTGCCCTTTTCTCCGTACACCATTAAGGGTTTTCCTTTTTCTCGTATAATGCGAATTGCATTTTTGTAACAAACGATCTCTGCTTTCACTTCTTTCAACCAGTCCATACCGATTATCACATCAAAACTCCCTAACTCTACTGGTATTAAATCAATCTTAAATGTTTCGCTAACCAGTTTAATTTCTCGATTCCGACATATATTATCTGCTGAAATTAATTTACCATTTGCTAATTCGAGTAAAAATTTACTATCCAAAGGCGTCAATGGGCAACTTAATTTAGCACAAAAATCTCTACTCATATAGCTTCTATCCGCACCCGAATCAAATAAAACGTAAGCAGATTTATTGTCAATAAGAAACGTACCCGTAACAAGCTCCGGGTCTTCCTGTGCCTCTACCGCATTAATATTGAAAACTCTTCCACGGCCTTGTCCATTCGTGTTCTCCTGGTTCGGGCAATTTCTAATAATGTGGCCTGGTTTTCCACATTTATAACAAACTACATTGGCATAACTTGCTCCGACACTACTTGCTCCGCCATTACTCGTTCCGACACCATTTGTTCCTTTTGTTCTATTAACCCCTGGTCCGTAGACCTCACACTTCGCCGCGCTATGACCATTTCTTTTACACTTGTTGCAAAATTTGGTGCAGAACCCCGAGTGATTCTTTTCACACCTTTGGCATAGTTGCTTCTGATTGTTGTTGTTGTTGCGGTTATTATTGTTGTTGGGATGATTATTGTAGTTGCTGTTGTTGTTGTTGTTGTTGGGCCGTTTGTTGTAGTTGCGATTGATGTTGCGATTGTTGGGATAATTGTTGCGATTATTGTTGTAATTGCTGTTGTTGTTGTATTGGTGATTCTTATCACCGTTTTCCTCCCACTTTCTTTTGACTTGCTTCACATTGGCCTCTTCAGCAGTCTGTTCTTTAATTCTTTCTTCAATCTGGTTCACTAGTTTGTGAGCCATTCTACATGCCTGTTGTATGGAGGCGGGCTCGTGTGAACTTATATCTTCTTGGATTCTTTCCGGTAATCCTTTCACAAACGCGTCGATCTTCTCTTCCTCATCTTCGAATGCTCCCGGACACAATAGGCACAATTCTGTGAATCGTCTTTCGTACGTGGTAATATCAAATCCTTGGGTTCGTAACCCTCTAAGTTCTGTCTTGAGCTTATTGACCTCGGTTCTGGGACGGTACTTCTCGTTCATCAAGTGCTTGAATGCTGACCACGGTAATGCGTACGCATCATCTTGTCCCACTTGCTCTAGATAGGTATTCCACCATGTTAACGCAGAACCTGTGAAGGTATGCGTAGCGTACTTCACTTTGTCCTCTTCAGTACACTTACTTATGGCAAACACCGATTCAACCTTCTCGGTCCACCGTTTCAATCCGATCGGTCCTTCGGTTCCATCAAATTCTAAAGGTTTGCAGGCAGTGAATTCTTTGTAGGTGCATCCTACACGATTTCCTGTACTGCTAGATCCAAGGTTATTGTTGGTATGTAGCGCAGCCTGTACTGCGGCTATGTTTGAAGCTAGAAAAGTACGGAATTCCTCTTCATTCATATTCACGGTGTGTCGAGTAGTCGGTGCCATTTCCTTCAAAATAGTTAAATGGAACAAGTTAATCATACAGAATATTAAGAGTAGTTAATAGTATTTCGTAGCATAATATGAACTCATTTATAAAAGCTTTTTCTTCATATTAGCGTTTTATAAGTTTAAATTCGGGTAGTACCTACCCGTTAAGTTCATACTTAGTAGCTAATATACAATTCAACTACTACAATTCTATATGAAAAACTGATTATAATAATATTTCGCGTTCAAACTTTTATACAATATTTTACAAACTTACAATACCGCTTATTTTACATAAAGCATGAAATATAGCACACAATAACTTTGATACAAGATAGTTGTGAAGACAATTCTAGCTAGTACACAAGTCGTTCAGCAAAGGCAATAAAGACACGTAATTCATACGTCCAGAAACAAGTCATGCATTCTGGTTTTACTAGGACTACTTCCCATCCTTGGTCTTGTGCAACATAACCGTTATGGCCGTTGATAAGACAGCGTGTTGTAACGTCATCAAAGGGACGAGGGTTACGTAATGTCCAACAGTCCCGTAATAATCTAAAAACCTCATTTCTTACCCCAATTACCGACTCCGTCACTTGTGGAAACGTTTTGTTTAATAGTTGTAGCCCGATGTTCTTGTTCTCACTTTGGTGAGAAGCGAACATTACTAATCCGTAAGCATAACATGCTTCTTTATGTTGCATGTTAGCCGCTTTTTCTAAATCACGAAGTCCAATATTCGGATATATTGAGTCAAAATAATTTCTTAACCCGTTGCGTAAAATAGCATTTGGGTTCCCCGCAATATATGCGTCAAAGTAAACACATCGTAACTTATGGGTTTCCCAATGTGATATCCCCCATCTTTCAAACGAAAGTCTCTTATAAACCAAGACATTCTTGGAACGTTCTTCGAATGTCTTACAAACTGATCTCGCCTTAAATAGTTGTGCCGAAGAATTCTGGCCGACTCTAGACAAGATTTCATCAACCATGTCTCCGGGTAGGTCTCTTAAAATATTGGGTTGTCTATCCATTTTGTGTTTTTAAACTGTAAAATAGACAAGAGTTAGATTCATAAAAAAATACTTATTAATACAAGCAATTTTTACATATATCATAAAGCATAAGAACACTATATTCCATATATTACACCACACGAATACAACTATCTTATTCCGACTCGCTCGTTTCTTCTTCTTCGGTTTTGGTTCGTTTTGCCAAGTTTCTAGGGATATATGATGTTCTCCTAATACGAGCCGTCGTTGTCCACATTGGTTTAGAAAAACTTGGTGGTTTAGAGGTTCCCGGGTCATTGTTACAACTTAAGGACTTCGGGGGTTGACGATACATATAAAGTTCATCGGGGTTGGAATTAGATTTCTCTATTTTTATGCCCTTTCCCTTATTATTTTCTTTTGCCTTTTTAAATTCAGTTGGGGTAATTTCTATAACATCATCGGAATTCTCGTCGAAATCCGATTCATCGGAGAATTGGTAATCCTCCCAATATTTTGCTTCCTTGGCGGAAACACCATTGACCATAATTAACTTTGGTCGGTTGGTTGAGGATTTTCTTTTACTTAACCGTTTTATTATTTCCCCCACCGGTTCTATTTCTTCATCCGGTTCCGATTCTTCTTCCGGTTCCGATTCTTCTTCCGGTTCCGACTCTTCTTCCGGTTCCTCTTCGGGAACTTGTGAATCAGTCCACGAATCATTCCAATTTACATTTGACTCTTCATTATTATTAGGTGAGTCAATGGGACTTGTTCTAGAGGTAGACATCTATCACATAATATCAAACGCGTTAAGAGATTAATATATCACATAATATTCATATGTTAAAAATATATAGTTTCCAACAAAAATGTTAAGCAATCATTTTTAAAGAAAACACGGTCGAAGTCCAGACTCACTAATGCATCCTAACAAACTCGATAAGACACACTAATGCAAATTTTCTGGTTCTCTAAGACCAACGCTCGGATACCAACTGAAATGTCCCGTTCTTATTGATTAAAAACGTTCCATATTAATTGATTTCGTTGCGAGGTTTTGACCTCTATATGAGACGTTTTTCAAAGACTGCATTCATTTTTAAACAAACCATAACCTTTATTTCATCAATAAAGGTTTAAAAAGCTTTACGTAGATTATCAAATAATGATAATCTAAAATATCCTGTTTACACACGACCATTACATAATGGTTTACAATACAAATATGTTACAACAAAATAAGTTTCTTGAATGCAGTTTTTACACAATATCATACAAGCATGGACTCCAAATCTTGTCCTTATTTAAGTATGCGACAGCGGAAGCTCTTAATAATCACCTGAGAATAAACATGCTTAAAACGTCAACAAAAATGTTGGTGAGTTATAGGTTTAACCTATATATATCAAATCGTAACAATAGATCACAAGATTTCATATTTCAATACACATCCCATACATAGAGATAAAAATCATTCATATGGTGAACACCTGGTAACCGACAATAACAAGATGCATATATAAGAATATCCCCATCATTCCGGGACACCCTTCGGATATGATATAAATTTCGAAGTACTAAAGCATCCGGTACTTTGGATGGGGTTTGTTAGGCCCAATAGATCTATCTTTAGGATTCGCGTCAATTAGGGTGTCTGTTCCCTAATTCTTAGATTACCAGACTTAATAAAAAGGGGCATATTCGATTTCGATAATTCAACCATAGAATGTAGTTTCACGTACTTGTGTCTATTTTGTAAATCATTTATAAAACCTGCATGTATTCTCATCCCAAAAATATTAGATTTTAAAAGTGGGACTATAACTCACTTTCACAGATTTTTACTTCGTCGGGAAGTAAGACTTGGCCACTGGTTGATTCACGAACCTATAACAATATATACATATATATCAAAGTATGTTCAAAATATATTTACAACACTTTTAATATATTTTGATGTTTTAAGTTTATTAAGTCAGCTGTCCTCGTTAGTAACCTACAACTAGTTGTCCACAGTTAGATGTACAGAAATAAATCGATAAATATTATCTTGAATCAATCCACGACCCAGTGTATACGTATCTCAGTATTGATCACAACTCAAACTATATATATTTTGGAATCAACCTCAACCCTGTATAGCTAACTCCAACATTCACATATAGAGTGTCTATGGTTGTTCCGAAATATATATAGATGTGTCGACATGATAGGTCGAAACATTGTATACGTGTCTATGGTATCTCAAGATTACATAATATATAATACAAGTTGATTAAGTTATGGTTGGAATAGATTTGTTACCAATTTTCACGTAGCTAAAATGAGAAAAATTATCCAATCTTGTTTTACCCATAACTTCTTCATTTTAAATCCGTTTTGAGTGAATCAAATTGCTATGGTTTCATATTGAACTCTATTTTATGAATCTAAACAAAAAAAGTATAGGTTTCTAGTCGGAAAAATAAGTTACAAGTCGTTTTTGTAAAGGTAGTCATTTCAGTCGAAAGAACGACGTCTAGATGACCATTTTAGAAAACATACTTCCACTTTGAGTTTAACCATAATTTTTGGATATAGTTTCATGTTCATAATAAAAATCATTTTCTCAGAATAACAACTTTTAAATCAAAGTTTATCATAGTTTTTAATTAGCTAACCCAAAACAGCCCGCGGTGTTACTACGACGGCGTAAATCCGGTTTTACGGTGTTTTTCGTGTTTCCAGGTTTTAAATCATTAAGTTAGCATATCATATAGATATAGAACATGTGTTTAGTTGATTTTAAAAGTCAAGTTAGAAGGATTAACTTTTGTTTGCGAACAAGTTTAGAATTAACTAAACTATGTTCTAGTGATTACAAGTTTAAACCTTCGAATAAGATAGCTTTATATGTATGAATCGAATGATGTTATGAACATCATTACTACCTTAAGTTCCTTGGATGAACCTACTGGAAAAGAGAAAAATGGATCTAGCTTCAATGGATCCTTGGATGGCTCAAAGTTCTTGAAGCAAAATCATGACACGAAAACAAGTTCAAGTAAGATCATCACTTGAAATAAGATTGTTATAGTTATAGAAATTGAACCAAAGTTTGAATATGATTATTACCTTGTATTAGAATGATAACCTACTGTAAGAAACAAAGATTTCTTGAGGTTGGATGATCACCTTACAAGATTGGAAGTGAGCTAGCAAACTTGAAAGTATTCTTGATTTTATGAAACTAGAACTTTTGGAATTTATGAAGAACACTTAGAACTTGAAGATAGAACTTGAGAGAGATCAATTAGATGAAGAAAATTGAAGAATGAAAGTGTTTGTAGGTGTTTTTGGTCGTTGGTGTATGGATTAGATATAAAGGATATGTAATTTTGTTTTCATGTAAATAAGTCATGAATGATTACTCATATTTTTGTAATTTTATGAGATATTTCATGCTAGTTGCCAAATGATGGTTCCCACATGTGTTAGGTGACTCACATGGGCTGCTAAGAGCTGATCATTGGAGTGTATATACCAATAGTACATACATCTAAAAGCTGTGTATTGTACGAGTACGAATACGGGTGCATACGAGTAGAATTGTTGATGAAACTGAACGAGGATGTAATTGTAAGCATTTTTGTTAAGTAGAAGTATTTTGATAAGTGTATTGAAGTCTTTCAAAAGTGTATAAATACATATTAAAACACTACATGTATATACATTTTAACTGAGTCGTTAAGTCATCGTTAGTCGTTACATGTAAGTGTTGTTTTGAAACCTTTAGGTTAACGATCTTGTTAAATGTTGTTAACCCAATGTTTATAATATCAAATGAGATTTTAAATTATTATATTATCATGATATTATCATGTATGAATATCTCTTAATATGATATATATACATTAAATGTCTTTACAACGATAATCGTTACATATATGTCTCGTTTAAAAATCATTAAGTTAGTAGTCTTGTTTTTACATATGTAGTTCATTGTTAATATACTTTATGATATGTTTTCTTATCATAGTATCATGTTAACTATATATATATATATATATCCATATATACGTCATCATATAGTTTTTACAAGTTTTAACGTTCGTGAATCACCGATCAACTTGGGTGGTCAATTGTCTATATGAAACATATTTCAATTAATCAAGTCTTAACAAGTTTGATTGCTTAACATGTTGGAAACATTTAATCATGTAAATATCAATCTCAATTAATATATATAAACATGGAAAAGTTCGGGTCACTACATTATTCAAACGGGTATTACGGATTTTCGGATCGGATTTTACCCGCAACGGATCTATTACATCCATCACCCACCCGCGACCCGTCTGCGGGTACAAAATTACATCCATCGCCCACCCGCGGGTAAAGATTTTGGATTTTATCCACCCATCACAGACGTGGGTATCCACGGATCTCGAATTTTTTTAGATCCATTGTCATCCCTAGATTCAAGTATTTCACAACCTTTTCTTGAATAAAATTGTGACTACTACCACTATCAATCATCAACTGTATTTTCTTATTAGATATAGCACCTTCCATTCTAAGAGCTCTAGGGTTTGCTTGTCCTAATTAGGGGTGGTCAGTATTTGGTTTGAAACCATGGAACCCAAAAACCAAACCGAAACCAAACCGGAAAAAAACCAAACCGAATTTGAAAAATGTTTTTTGGATCGAGTCAACCCGAAACCGAATTTGAATTTGGTTTTCGGTTCGGTTTTCGATTTTGAATATTCTGAATTTGGTTTAACCGAAAACCGAATTCAAAACCTAATTCAAAATTTTTATATAATTAATTCGTATATTTATGTTTTAATGTCATTATAATTTAGGATCCAGTCAATGTAATATGTTCTCACCCATATGACGATTTGGTAACTCACATTATAATTATGTTATTCAAATTATTATGTTCTTTTTTCTTAATAACATAAGTAGTAAACGTCGTAATTAAACTGTAAATATTAATAAATCATCAAATTCTTGATAATTTAATAGTGCGTCATTGTTTTAGGATATAAATAACTAAGACATCAGTAACGCCACAATTAAACTACCATCGTTCTCAATTTTACATAATATTAGGTTTTAACCGAAAACCTAACCGAATCCGAATTCGAATTCGGTTTTCGGTTCGGTTTTCGGTTTTGCCCAAAAAAAATTCAAAACCGAAAACACCGAACCGAATAAACCGAACAAAATGAAAACTGAACCGATGAACACCCCTAGTCCTAATAAAGCATGTAAGCTAATAGCAGGTGAATCTGTAAAAACTGGTACATTTTCATTATCCTCCACCTCTATTATCTGATGGTCATCTTGATCCATCTCACTACCATACTCATCATCTCCCATCTCTATCATATGTAAAGTTGACTTGTTTGGACACTTATGAGTTCTACTCCACTTTTCATTACAATTATAACATTCACCCTTAGCATCTTTTTGAGCCCTTTCACTATCAGTTAAACGCTTAACTAGTCTAGTGTTTGTACTCTTTAAACCAATTGGATCTGCAGACCTAAGTGTTGTGTTGTTACTGAAATTCGATTGCCTAAAGGTACTAAACCCCTTATCTTACAATCTTGCCTCATAAAGTTTGGGTAAACCAATAGATTGACTTATAGAAAATGGAGTTTTAGATTTAACCTCTCTTCTGATCTCTGATTTAAGGCTTGCAATGAAACAACTTTTGAGCACCTTATCAGATAATTCCCTTGTTTTGCAACATAAAGCTTGAAATTCCAATTGATACTCAGTCACAATCCCCTTCTGCATCAACCTTGTAAGCAATTCAATTGGATCTTCATATGCAGATGGACTAAATTGAACCTTTAATGTAATCACAAAATCTGCCCAAGAGTGTATTTGGTTAGACATTTCCATCCATTGAAACCAATTACTAGCTAAACCATCCATATCTAATGACACATAAGTCAATCTTTGACCTTCAAAAATGTTATGAAACAAGAAGAATTTTTCAGCTTTATAAAGACATTCAAATGGATCACCTCCCCTAAAATGAGGAAATTCCATTGAAACCTTTTTAGCTTGATACATTCGATTGAACGGATCATGATGATCAACATGTGGATTAGTGTAAGTTTCTGGATTTGTTGTATGTTATGGATTTGGGGTAAATTGTGTTTGTCATTGATTTGCAATTGCTAATAAAGCATCTTGCATTGGCAGTAATGCTTGAATGAATCGATCGGTGAGCCGTTCGATTGCATCATTCTGTAAAGACGATGATTCCGCCATTGTTGCCGGCGATTGTGGCCGGAGCAAGAACAATGAAAGCACCAAATGATATGAGCTAATTCGAGACGGTCAAAGATCTCCTTGAAATTGAACAATTTTATTGATTATGAATGAATATTACAATGACTCAATTGAACTTATACTACAGTGTACACATATCTGAACCGTTAACGAATAACGAACTAAACTAATCAATACATCTACAATTGACACGTGTCCTAGCTGGTAACAACCACTAACCAACTCTAAACAACTCGTCTCACTTCCTGGACACTTGATAACCTTTCAATCAACTCGATGGCATCTTAATTCGTTGAGGACTTGTTTCAGCGTTGACTTTAGGTTGACTTTTGCTATTTGAGCTGCTGACTGTATCATGGTGAGCGTGGTAGCATATCAATATTGAGGTTGATACTTCCTTTTTTTACCAAATGTGAACACCGAATTCCATACCAATAGAATCGGTTTAGTACCATTACACTTCTGGTACCCCTACTGTATAAAGAAGTACATAGTACTATACCCGTTTTTTTAACGGCTCTAAACCTGTTTGATACCTAAATAAAACAAAAAAGAAAAGAATGGTAAAAGGGTTCTAACTAGATATGGTAAAAGAGTGGATCTCGCGAAGGCTTAAAAAATACAAGTTAGATTGGCATATTTGGTTTAATTATCCTTTATCATGTTAGTTTGTATGTTGCGATCTTAGCAACCTTCGTGTTTTCGTGTATGTATTTTTAGTTGATGCGTGCGACTCTTGTAACTTTCTTTCGGTGATTAATATAATTTACTTGCGTTTCAAAAAAACTTTAGACATCTAGTAACTTTAGATATAAACATCAAGTATCAATCAATATCCTTATTATACTTATGCGTATAGTCACTTCTAATGTAACATTAGTTCTGTTTTTGTGTGTTCTCCTTTCTTAGCCTTTTTCTCAGAGGCGGGATAATTGTACTTCGTTTTTTATTAATAAAATTTGCTTTCTTTTAAAAAATAAAAATAAAAATTAATATCCTTATTATACATGGCCTCTTGATATTAAATTTATATATACATATACATTGTATTATATATATATATATATATATATATATATATATATATATATATATATATATATATATATATATATATATATATATATATATATATATATATATATATATATATATATATATATATATATATATATATATTGAAAAGCAAATTATGTATATATATGTAAAATAAATAGTGTACATAGTGGTGAGGTAGCCGAATTAGCTACCAACACCGGCCACGAGGTTTACAAAAACATGATACACGAGAAAGCAAAATACATGGCACGAAAACCATTACAATACGACAAACAAAACTCATCCAGGGTCAAAGTTTGTTTCCAATACGTTAGATGATGTCGGACCGAAAAGCCATTGATGCCAAGATGGAAAGGATTTTCTCGAAGGATTTTTAATCCACTCGAAGGACTTCACTTGAACTTCGTTAATGATCTTCGATGTAGCCCACGCGCCGTTTTTGAAGACTTTGAGGTTTCTATCCTTCCAAATTAAGTAGCATGTAACCCAAACAACCGTTTGCCATATTTTCTTTTTACATGAATCAACGATTGGTGAATTCGAACACTTAATCATATCGTCAAGTGTGAGGCCCCGGGGGGGGGGGGGGGGGTGGGGTGGAGACTCCACCATTTAAATATGCCAATCCAAATTTTTTGAGCGGATTTGCATGAATAGATGGCGTGGTCCACCGACTCGATCACATCATTACATATGGGGCATAACAACGTGTCCAAGTCTATTCCCCTCCGATCAAGTTTCTCTTTTACCTTGATTCTTTTCTTTAGTACCCTCCACACGAAAATTCCAAGTTTAAGCGGAACAAGATTGTTCTTGATAGTAGCCGAAGGGTTAGACTATCTTGGGATTAGCTTGTCGTCTATTGCTTTAGCCATTGATTTCGTGACAAACGAACCACTTTTATCCCCGAGAACTTCCATTTGCTTATGCCACTACCTGAGATCGAACATGTTTTTATTGTTTCTATCATGTTATTTAGCTCCCCGTGTAACCTGCCCGTAAGACCTCATGCCCATTTCCAATTAAAGCTCCATGTGTTGTTGATGTGTGATACTTTATTTGAAGCGAGTACCACGGGCTGCTTCTCCAGACGAAAAAGACGATGATAGACGTCTTTAAAAGGCCCGATAGAAGCCCACTGATCCAACCAGAATCAGATGTCACTGCCGTCGCCAATCTGTCTTTCGAAAAGGATTCTCATGTCGATGCCAATCTTGCTTAAATCGTTCCCAACTTTGATGATGTTCTTCCAGACTGTATTCTGCTTTACAATTCTATGATCACGATTAGTACCCAAACCCCCGCCCCACCCATAAACGCTTTTAATTGTTTTGGCCCATAATGAGTCACTTTCAGTATAGAAATGCCACCACCACTTAATAAGTAGAGCCCAAGTTTTTGCTTTAAGACTCCCAATATTTAACCCGGCCTCTTTATAAGGTAAAAGAATCGTGTCCCATTTCACCCAAGAAAGTTTAGTGTCCACCCCCGACCCGCCCCAAAAAAAATTTACGTCTCATACCTTCGAGTCGATTGATGATGCAAGAGGGAGCGCGAAACAACGAGAAGAAGTATAGAGGGAGGCTATTAAGGACCGCTTTTAAGAGTGTTAATCTACCACCGAATGACATCGTTCTTGCTTTCCAATCCGACAAACGTTTACTAAACTTTTCAATGACGGGATTCCATGCTTCTTTTTTGAGTAACTTTTCACCAATCAGCATCCCTAAATAAGTAAAAGGAAGAGAACTCACAATACATCCCAATCTAAGAGCCATATGATCTACCTCCCTCAAGCCACCCCAATGCCGTATAGATGGCTTTTTTGCATATTAATTTTTAGCCCCGACACTTTTTCATAGCACTCAATTGTTTTATGAACATTAGAGATGTTTCTTTTATTCTAATCACCGAAAAATATTGTATCGTCCGCGAATTGGAGGTGTGTAATATTGATTCTATCACGACCGATTTCCACTCCCCTTATGATCTTTTTTCTAGCCGCGATTTTAGCAAGTATGTTCAAACCTTCACTACGCTTAAACCTATAAATAAAAAAGGAACCTTAAGAATCTTTATACAACTTCGTTAAAAAAAAAAAAAACCTTTATACAACAATGGCGCCTGTGGTTCCACATGATATTGCCACCGAGATCCTGTATTATGTTCCCGTCAAATCTGCTGGTCGTTTCAGGTGCGTTTCAAAGGAGTGGAACACTCTACTTTCATCTCCCCACTTCATAAAAATCCATCAACATAAACATAACCGAAATCACATCATTTTTATCGGCCATGGAGATTTGTCTCTCAATTCACTCCCACTTGTTGATTTCGAAGAAAAAACAGTTTTGACACCAACAAATATTGATGTAAATTCACGTTATGTCAAGAAAGCTTGTATCCATGGTTCTTGTAATGGCCTTGTTTTGGTGTCGACTCTGAATTCCCAAAAAAACCACTCTATCTTCGTTCTTTTAAATCCGACGACCAGGGAATTCACTGAGATTAGTATGCCTGATTATAGCTATAAAGTGACATATAATATTAAAAAACGGTTAATCATGGTTGGATTTGGTTATGATTCGGTAACTGACGATTACAAGATTTTATATAACTACTTGTATTCTCTTGATTGTATGTATGTTTATGCTTATAGCCTTAGATCTGGTACTTGGAAACATGTGGATTCTTGTTACAATTATTCTTTTGATAAGATGGTTTTTGGTGACACGCTTCATGGTGTTTTTGTTGATGGGTTTATCCATTGTTTTGCTAAAAGGCGGTCTGATGGTTTACGGGTAATTTTAGGCTTTAGTTTAGCAGATGAAAAATTTAATGAAGTGGCATCACCTGATGATGTTGATATTGGTGAGGATGGTTGCATACTTGCTGATCTTGGTGGAAAGCTTGCTATATTCTTGACTTCTGATTGTGAGGTTTGGTTGATGAATGAGTACGGGGTACAAGAATCTTGGAATAAAACTTTCATTCAAGGACTCTATGGATATCGGATTCTATTATTTGAACCCATGATTTATAAAACTGGCGAAATTCTGATTGTTGCCAACAGCTCACGTGAACTGTTTATATATGACACAGAAGGAAGAGGCTCGTTGAAAAAAATTAAGATTGATTCTAAAAATTATATGGCTAATCTACGCAGCTATGTTGAAAGCCTTGTGTCCCCAAAACTCTTCAAGAACAATTAGAATCCGGTAGTACTTAGCAAAGGTGTAAGCATGTGTGGAGTTATTAAGGCTTAGTTTATATGAATGTATTGAAATCCAATGTTGCCTTCTTATACTCTACATTTAGTGCATTGTTTGCATTGTTTAATATCATTCTTGTTGAACTAATCATGAGCTTGTTCTCTGTTTTTTAGTATTGCTCTTGATCAAACGTTTCTGTTATGTTTCCATTCAATGTGGTGTTGGAAAAACTTGATGAAAATATGTGTTTCACCAAACTTTGGACACAAATAATTATATGGTCGAGTGACATATATTAGTAACTATTTAGTGAGTTTTGTAGTCCTTGACGAGGGCTTTTAAAAGTTAATGTCCAAAACGGATTAAATGTGAATGAGATATCGAATCTCAAAATTGCTTGTTTGGTGCAAACTCTAGAAATTTTGGTATTTGTCCCACATCGGAAGTGGGAGCAATCATAAGGTGTTGATTTTCACTATAAATAAAGGCGTTTGGCCTTTGCAGAAAGATACACCAAAAATTGTATAAGCATTCTTATACCTTATGAGTTTTTCTCTCAGCCGCAATAAGGTCTCCCCATTCCGATTACCTTTCAGGCAAGTTTTCAAGTCCGGCAGTACGCTGCTTCGAGCCGTTGTACCCTGGGAACAGACGTCGAATCTGTTTAAGGGAATTGTACGTTTGTGATAATATGTATAATTGTTTCAGTTTCGTATATATTTTACCTACAAACTTAAACAGATTCGTTGTTCCAGACTACGAAACTGAGTTTTATAATCTTTAAACAAATTCTCTTAACGAAACTGATGTATGTATATATTCTGCTTCCTGTTTTGTCGACTTTTATTATTCTGTTGTATAACAAACTACTAAACCGTAAGTGTTTAAACTGATTTGGTGATATACCTTTGACTAACAACCTGATATTAATGTAATTCGTTTTACAATTATGCAGTCATGATTAACCGGCTGTTACTTTTGCTTTAAACTGAGATTGTAGTCGTATGCTCTATTATCTGTTAAACGTATAATCGATCCCGTCTTATTATTCTGTTTTTTTTTGTTAATATTTTTTAACAGATTATTTACGCACATATTTGGTCTGAATTAGTTTATAGACCTACTGCTATATTGCTATATGATTTATGGATCTATCTTGGTTTATTATTATATTCGGTTTATATATTACGGAGTAATAATAATATATGCTAGATGTAAGGATGATGATACTGATCTTTCTTGATGGTATATGTTCTGTTTCATATATTTGTTATATTAACTACCATCATGATTATCATTTATCTATATAGCACATGTTCTAATATACATTTAATTTATGTTATTATTGAGTATATGTTATGATATATGATGATCTCTGTTGTAAATATGTTGTACTTTATATTATAACATAATCGCTGTTTATGCTTATTTGGTGGATATATTCTTGCTGTAATTTAATAATAGAATAACATAATTGCTTCAATGTTATAAACTGTTAAATTAATATATGCTCAGAATTTTATCATGAAATATGTCCATTGTGATTGGATAGATCGAAATAGTGGATGTTTAGAATATTATATTTCGTGAGATTATAGTATAGTAAGTACTATATATAAATCATTATCATTATACTGCCTTTGAAATACTTCATCCATATCTATTTGTGAGTATAAAGTATTTATTATGCTTATATATAAAGTTTATATTTGGAAAAATATATCCATCGTGATTAGTATTATGACTTGTTCACACATACTTGAATCGAATTATATATATATCGAATTTTGTTTCCACTAAATTTTGGACTCGCATTATATATGGGATAACTAAGTTTTTGAGCCCGTTTATTGCACGGGTGTGTAAAATACCGTGAAAAAAAATGTAATTTGCAGTTAATATTGGTATGTAAATAGCGATACTAAAAAAAAGGAAAAGTATAACAATTATTTAAGAGCCCGTGTTGTTAACAATTTTAAAAATTCTTTTGATTTTAAGAGCTCATGGTGTTTGACAAATTTTAAAAATTCATTGAGTTTAAAAGTCCGTGGTGTTGACGAATTCTGAAAGTTCTTTTGAGCCCGTGGTGGTGACAAATTTTAAAAGTGATTTTGGGTGGTGTTAATAACTTAATGTCTATAATTTTTTTCTCAACATTAATATCTTTTTAATATATAAACTATATACTACGTAATATTTAGAGTACATTGAAAATTTATGATGGAACGTAACATTAGTAATATATAAGTTATATTATTTTAAAATTATTACATACAATTATTTTTTGAATAAAAGTATAACCCGCGAGTTTAATTTTGAAAAAGTTGTTGGTCATTTCAGCAAAATAATGGTATTCGGAGGAGTCGTCATGTATAATTAATTAATATTAGTAAAAAAAAATAATATTCCCGACTGAGCTAACACAATACTTGCTTAGTATTTTGATATATCTAATATATAACTATATATTCCCATAGTTTACTTTATTTAAATTAAATAAAAAAATTCTGCTAGAAAAGTTTCGGTTGTCGGGGGTAGGTGACCCTGGTTGCAGCATGCTAGATCCGCCCCTAGTTGAGGGGTTTGCCCGGCGTTGTCGCAGCGCCCCTTTTGTTTAATGTATTGTGTTGCTATGAAGTGTTTAGTGTCTGTATAATTTGTGTGTTTGGAAGTGGCCAATTGCGTCGTTATAATTTAAAAACGCCATGGTGGTACCTTACAACGATAAAGTTAGTAAACATTTATTGTAATAATGTACGTGCTTCATATTTCATGGAATAAAAATATAGCTTAAATGGACAAATGAAAAATAAAAAGTTAAGGAAGGAAATTAAAATATTAAGAAGTGGAAGGGTAAGAATGAAAAATAAAAAGTTTCGGGAGAGATTTTTTTATTGTTTTTTGACCTTCAATTCGGGTAAGAAATTGTAATTTCATCAAAAATAAAAAGGGTGAAAATGTAAACTTCTATAAAATAAAGAAAACAGGGAGATTGAAGGACTTGATCCTATGCCTCCCCTTAGAAAGAGTTGACACCTAACCAACTAAACTAATTAACATTTCGGTTAAACCATCACTTATTAATTATAAAATCTTGAATAATTTTAAGTATACAAATTCTTAAAAACACAAAACCTGACCCTGTTACAATTCATAAGAATATGTCTTTTTGCATAAGAAAGATATACGTTGTGCTCATCATCTAGTGGTTGATGATGTCTTTAGCTGTTCATCTTTAGCTGTTCATCATGACAAAAGTTTATATGTGTTCGATTTATTATTATCACAAAAAGGTTTCCATGGCTGAATAATTAAATATTATATTATTTATTAAATACTATTACTGTGAAAAATGCAGATATTATATTATATGTGACATTGATTAGGTGCAAGTACTGTGTTAGCTCAGTCAGGGGAGTCATCATTTTAAAAAAAGTGTTAGACGTAATAAAATTCATATATTGAGTATCAATTGAAATATAATAATTAATATTGATATATGGTAATAAAATAATATTTTAGATAAATACAATATGTATATTAATATATTAAATTTAATAATCTATATATGGTAATTATATTAGTTTTATATTTAATTCGATTTAATAATAGAATGACACGTGGGATTATGTAATTCAGATTAATTAATAGAATGACACGTAGGACAACTTAATTTAGATTAATTGAGAAGATGACACGTAGGATTTATGGCACGTGCTTTATAATAATGTATATAGATTGATAGATAGATTGTTTTGGTTAGTGTATGCATTGTGAAGGATTTGAATTAAATCGTTGTATACATGTAAGAGATTAATATACGAACTTTTAATTAATTTAAGTATTAATTAATTATTATTTGTAAGTTCGGCGTTGTTATTGATGATTGTTAAGTTCAAATTTCAAGTGGAATATAGCCCCGAACACTCAACCGATCATGAGCTACGCTGTTACTGTCACGGTTGGGATAATACCACCGTTGTCGGATGCGGTTGTTTCTCATGTTGAGAAACCTGAAAAGTTCACTGATGTGGACTTTAAACATTGGCAGTAAAAGATGTTCTTTTAGCAGACCACGTTGAACCTTGCGAGGTTCTTGGCTGAACCACTTCCCAAGTTGTTGAAGGGGAACATGGTGCTCAAATTGTGAGCGCGGATTCAGGCTTGGAATCATTCGGATTCCTATGCCGCAACTATGTCTTGATTGACGTAGTCGGTTCGTTCTGTAACGTATATTCAAACAGTTTTTGGACTGTTTGCGTACATGGTTTTGAACAGGTTTTTCAGAATGTTTACGGACTGCTTTCGGACTGTTTTTCAGGATGTTTCCAGACAGTATTCGAGACTGGTTTTGGACTGTCTCGGGACAGTATTCGGACAGTTTAAGACTGTTATTAAACCGGATTTAAACTTGTTTGTTTAATAGTTGGGCTTAAACATGTTTGGTTTAACCAGTTTTGTTAAAACGGCTTAGTTTAATTGTTCAGTATAAACCTTTTAGTTTTAACATGTTTGGTTTACATATTTGTGGTTAAACCTGTTTGGTTTAACTCTAGAGTTGAAACCTGTTCGTTTTACCCATCTGAGTTGAAACGGTTTTAATTTGGTTACCCGTTTGAGTTTAAACCTATTTGGTTTAATTGTTTGGGTAAAAACCTATTTGGTTTACCCGATTGGGTTTAAACCTATTTGGTTTACTTGTTAAGGTTGAACCTGATCGGTTTACCTATTTGGTTGAAACCTGATTGGTTTAACCTAGTTGAGTTGAAACATGCTTGGTTTAACTCAGTTTGTTCACGGTAAAATGAAACTATTATTTTGGGTTGAAACTATTATTTGTTAAAACAGTTTAGTGACTGAAACTTTCTGTTTTGCTATAACAGTTTAGTTCGGTTTTGATTTCAGAATGATGATCTCTGAAAGTAACTTTTAGTTCAGTTCAAATGGTGCTTACTGTTTTGTTAAAACAGTTTAGCGACTGAAACTTCCTATTTTGATAAGACAGTTTAGTTCAGTTCAAATTTCAGATGATCTCTGAAGTTAGCTTGGTTGGTTATAACACCAAGGAAAAGTAGATTTATACAGGGGTTATCCGTCTTGTATGTATAGTGGAGAAAATCTCTTCATGGATAACTCTGCCTCTGATGATATCAATGGTAAAGGGATTGTAATCCCTGAAAATGAACTCCGAAGACTCAGCGATAGGGTAGCCTCTGATGATATCAATGGTAAAGGGATTGTAATCCCTGAAAATGAACTCCGAAAAGGAACTGTCATTGATCAGTGTATTCGTGAGATTCGCAAGAATCTTGTGCCCGGATGGTTGATAAACGAATGAAAACAGATACTTTATTTTGTTTTCAATGATAGAAGAAGTATTGTTATATTTACTTGATGAAGCAATATATTCGTTTATTGCTTATAAAAACGAAGTTGAGAATTAACTTGAACGGAAAATCAATGTTCGCAGTGATAGAGGTGGTGATTATGTTGCACATTTTGCTGAATTTTGTTTACAAAATGCATTGAACATGAATTCACTGCACCTTACTTACCCCAATCGAATGAGACTGCTGAATACAAGAATAGAATCTTGAAAGAAATGGTGAATGCCATGTTGGTGTGTTCTGGTGTAAATCAGAACATGTGGGGGGATGTCATTCCATCGGCAAATTATCTTTAAGTAAGGTACCTCAGAAGATAATGGATGAAACCCCAAACGAGTTATGGTAAAAATGAAACCATCCTATGAATACCTCAAAGTGTGGGGGTGCCTGGCAAAGGTAATTATTATATTACCTAAGGCACGAAAGATAAGATCCAAGAATGGCATATGTGTTATGCTTTAGATGAACTAATACTGGATGTATAAAAGAGAAACCTGATATTCAAAACCCTCTTAAATGGTATATTTAAGGCGGTGTTTAAGTGTATGAATTCGATTTTGTCATGATACAAGGGATATGGTATGACATTCATTGTGAGAAAATCTATGGAGAACATGAATGATGCGTCTTCTATTCTCATGATTTGGTTTTGAAGTCTATGGCGCACTAGACTTAGACTTGTTAATAATGATCATCTGCAGAGATCAATTAACAATTAATATTTCATTGTGTTGAATTTATTTAAAGACAAAATCGCTTTCATTCAGTAATAGAAGGATTTGGTATATTGTGAACATCATTAATGATGTGAATTATTCAAATATTATGTGAATTATGATATTGAAGGTAATTATAAATCTAAAGATGTCAATCTTTATTATTTTATTATTATAGATCTTGAATCACCTAATCAGTATTCTTCAGATGCAAATATAATTTGAGTGCGAAACTTTTGTTAAGTTTTCTAAATTCGACGTCTCTATGTCAAACCTAAAATATGACTAAGAATTGCTCAAATCTGCTAAAATATGGATCACAGAAGATGCAAATCTTATGTGTGGGCTTTTGAATGCCTAATTGATTAGAATCATATTAGATATATATGATTATGAAATCAAGTTACAAGACATGTGGGGGAAGCTTTGAAACGATAAGCACTAACCCTAGTTAGTTGTGTAAAATGAACACAATATCTTGAAAATGTGGGGGTGTCTTGTATTTTGATATCAAGAACATGATTCATGCTAACGCATTTTAATGTACTCGATCCGACTTAGCATATGTTGTAGGCACGCTAAATAGATACACGAATAATCTAAGTACATCTCATTAGAGTTGTATGATTAGGTTACTTCGGTACTCGGGATTACGGGTACCATTATAACAGATATCCTGCAGTGATCAATGACCACTTTGATGTGAACTGGATATCTGATACAAATGATTCCAGGGCGACAAGTGGATATGTATTCACACTTGGAGGTGATGCTATATCGTGAAAATCGTTTAAACAAACGGTTATTGCTAGATTCACGATGGAATCATAATTCATCGCTTTAGATAAAGTCGGTGAAGATGAAGAATGGCTATGTCAATTCGTTGAGAATATAGCAAGATGGCCTAAGCCGGTGTCAGCCATATGTATAAATTGTAATAGCCAATCGGTGATTGGTAGAGCTCATATTACAATGTGTAATGGTAAGCATAAACATATGAGACGTAGACATAATAAAGTACTACAACTAATCTCTACAGAAATTATTACTATTGACTATGTGAAGTCAAAGGATAGTGTTGCAGATCCGTTAAAAGAAAAAGGCTTAAGCAGAGAGTTAGTATATGAGTCATGCGTGGGAATGAGACTGATGCCCATGAAAGGCTAAGTTTATATGAAGGAAAACCTAACTCAGTTGACTGGAGATCCCAAGATCTGAGTTCAATAGGAAAACCTACTTGTATGAACTGGCGGCGGTCACTGTGGGGGAGATAATTACTAAACTAGTAACCCTACACTTTTAAAGGGAGTTTACTAATTAAGAGTAGACTTCCTAGTCCATTTCTAAAAGTGACATGTAAGAGGATAAGCCTATGGCTTTTAATGATTCAACTGAAATAACCATGCGTGGTTAATCAGTAGCCATTCGGTGGTGAATCACCTATGTGAGAGAGAAGTGGGGTCGCTTCGAAGGGTATTGTTGGGGCACAATACTTGATAAGCTCTCGCAGAACCAGGCTAATAAAATACCCCGTTCATATCGATTATAAATGTTACATAATGATTGATTTCATCGCGAGGTATTTGACCTCTATATGATACGTTTTACAAACATTGCATTCGTTTTTAAAAGACAAACTTCCATTACATCGAAAGTTGATGGCATGCATACCATTTCATAATATATCCAACTATAAATGACTTAATAATATCCTTGATGAACTCAACGACTCGAATGCAACGTCTTTTAAAATATGTCATGAATGACTCCAAGTAATATCTCTAAAATGATCAAATGCACAACGAAAGATTTCTTTCATACCTGAGAATAAACATGCTTTCAAGTGTCAAACAAAAGGTTGGTGAGTTTATTAGTTTATCATAATCAATCATTCCCATAATTTTAATAGACTACAAGATTTCATATTTTCATTTCTCATAAACATCATGCATGCATATAGCCATCTGCATAATAATCATTCATATGGATTGAACACCTGGTAACCGACATTAACCATAATGCATAGAATATCCCCACAGACATCGTCGTCTGTATAATAATAATCTCGAAGTACTAAAGCCATCCATAGACATGAATGGGGGTTGTTAGGCCCAATAGATCTATCTTTAGGATTCGCGTCAATTAGGGGCCATTTCCCTAATTCTTAGGTTACCAGACTTGAAGGGCGATATTCGATTTCGATAATCCAACCATAGAATGTAATTTTGATTACTTGTGTCTATTTCGTAAAACAATTGTAAAAACAGTGCGTGTATTCTCAGTCCCAAAAATATATATTGCAAAAGCATTTAAAAATGGAGCAAATAAAACTCACTATACTGTATTTTGTAGTAAAAACACATATGACGATATTGAACAAGACTAGGGTTGGCCTTGGATTCACGAACCTATATCATTTGTATATATATTAAAACGTATAATCGTAATTGAACAAATTTATATATTATATCTTAAATTATATATTATACATAGATCTATCTTTAGGATTCGCGTCAATTAGGGGCCATTTCCATAATTCTTAGGTTACCAGACTTAAAGGGTGATATTCGATTTCGATAATCCAACCATAGAATGTAATTTCGATTACTTGTGTCTATTTCGTAAAACAGTTGTAAAAACAGCGCATGTATTCTCAGTCCCAAAAATATATATTGCAAAAGCATTTAAAAAGAGAGCAAATGAAACTCACTATACTGTATTTTGTAGTAAAAATACATATGACGATATTGAACAAGTGTAGGGTTGGCCTTGGATTCACGAACCTATATCATTTGTATATATATTAAAATGTATAATCGTAATTGAATAAATTTATATATTATATCTTAAATTATATATTATACATATCTAGTTTGTGTATATATTCAAAATGTTTAATATTTATATAGATATATTGATATATATTTGATTAGCATTTTAATAAAAATACCTAACATGTTATATATGAATATTTATATAAACTTTGTTAATTTGACTAAAAACATACTTACAACCTTAATAATATCTTTAAAACTTTTATTTTCATAAACGTAATTATTTTTTATTATTATTGTTATTATTACTAGAATTATAATTATAATTATTATTATTATTTTTATCATCATTATTATTATTAAATTATTCATTATATTAAAAATTACTGATATTATCATTTTTAATATAGTTATTATTATTACTATGATTATTTTTACCAAAATTAATATTTTGTTTTCATTAAAACTATTATTATTATTATTATTATTATTACCAGCATTATCTATATCAATAATAATAAAAAAATAATTACGTTTATGAAAATAAAAGTTTTAAAGATATTATTAAGGTTTTAAGTATGTTTTTAGTCAAATTAACAAAGTTTATATAAATATTCATATATAACGTGTTAGGTATTTTTATTAAAATACTAATCAAATATATATCAATATAACTATATAAATATTAAACATTTTGAATATATACACAAACTAGATATGTATAATATATAATTAAAGATATAATATATAAATTTGTTCAATTACGATTATACATTTTAATATATATACAAATGATATAGGTTCGTGAATCCAAGGCCAACCCTACACTTGTTTAATATCGTCATATGTATTTTTACTACAAAATACAGTATAGTGAGTTTCATTTACTCCCTTTTTAAATGCTTTTACAATATATATTTTTGGGACTGAGAATACATGCGCTATTTTTACAACTGTTTTATGAAATAGACACAAGTAATCAAAATTACATTCTATGGTTGGATTATCGAAATCGAATATCTCCCTTCAAGTCTGGTAACCTAAGAATTAGGAAAATGGCCCCTAATTGACGCTAATCCTAAAGATAGATCTATTGGGCCTAACAACCCCCATTCATGCCTATGGATGGCTTTAGTACTTCGAGATTATTATTATACAGACGATGATGTCTGTGGGGATATTCTATGCATTATGGTTAATGCCAGTTACCAGGTGTTCAATCCATATGAATGATTTTTATGCAGATGGCTATATGCATGCATGATGTTTATGAGAAATGAAAATATGAAATCTTGTGGTCTATTAAAAATTTTGGAAATGACTGATTATGATAAACTAATGAACTCACCAACCTTTTGGTTGACACTTGAAAGCATGTTTATTCTCAGGTATGAAAGAAATCTTCCGCTGTGCATTTGCTCATTTTAGAGATATTACTTGGAGTCATTCATGACATATTTCAAAAGACGTTGCATTCGAGTCGTTGACTTCATCAAGGATATTATTAAGTCATTTATAGTTGGATATATTATGAAATGGTATGCATGCCGTCAACTTTCGATGTAATGGAAGTTGTCTTTTAAAAATGAATGCAATGTTTGTAAAATGTATCATATAGAGGTCAAATACCTCGCGATGAAATCAATTATTATGTAACGTTTATAATCGATATGAACGGGGCATTTCAGTTGGTATCAGAGCGGTGGTCTTAGCGAACTAGGTCTTGCATTAGTGTGTCTAACTGATAATTGTTTAGATGCATTAGTGGGTCTGGACTTCGACCGTGTCTGCATGTCAAAAGTTTTGCTTATCATTTCGTGTCGAAAATTAATTGCTTATCATCCTTAAAGTCTAGACATGTCTTACAGCCTCTATTGCATAGAAAGTGTATAGATAAATTCATATCTTAGCGTATCTGTTACTGTAAAGATTTGCCTGATAGATTTCGTAAATTCCTCCGTAATCTACGAAATCTTTTGTTCTATGTGTATAGATATTCTATGTAATTAGAATACCATCCAATATTCGAAATTCATTTCATATCGAAAAAACCCTTTATTCAATCGTACGAAATGGAATTCGTCACTAGTTCAAGTCCCTCGAATTCCGATAGCTATTCCGATTGTTATTTCGACAGTTATTTCGACATGGATATTCACCTGAGCTCCGAAAGCAGTGTAACCGGAATGGATCAACAAATCAGTCATCACCAATTCTGGATGAATTGGGGATGGGTTCGTAGTCGACTTAATCAATGGAGAAGAGAAGAAGGCGATCCTTTACACTAACTGAATTCCCCTCTTGGTGAAGAACCTGAAGCACTTACCGGCGAACCTATTCGAAACACCATTTTCAGTCTCACTTCCAGAGTATCTCATCTTGATTATATACTATCTCAGATTCTAGATCTTATTCATCCACTCGTTCGAACCGACAATCATCCCGGAGTAATACAAGAAGTCAACGAACTTCGTGCTCGAGTAATACTCCCTCCGTCCCTATATAATTGTCCACTATTCCATTTTGGGATGTCCTAAATTAATTGTCCACTTCCATAAATGGAAAGGAAAGAAGATATTTCATTGGTGGATCTGGAGAGAGAAGATATTTCATTGGTGGAGAAATGAAGTTAGTAGAATTTTCTTAAATTGTGTGTTTTTTGTCTGGTGACAATAAATATGGGACGGAGGGAGTAGCTTTGGAGAATATGGTGCAAAACTTACCAGCTTCAGCAACATCACCGACATCAACAGCACCACCAGCAATAGCACCCGTACCATTAACAACAACATCCGCATCACAATCTATACCTCAAGCATAATCATCATTCTACCTGACGTTCTACGTCATTTATCTTCGTTCGACATGGCGATTATGTAATCTCTAGTGTTTTAGAGATTATATATTCTTGTTCTAACGATAAATCAAATGAGTTTAATATCATTTTAACTCATTAAATCCATGATTACATCTGAAGAAAATATATATGTATATATGTTTTCATAAAGATTGTAATTAAAAATTCTTTTGTACAGACTGTTAATGGTGAAAATATTTTAACGGGTAGGTAATACCCGAGGAATATTTAGATTTCACATTAATAAGTTACACTGTACATTCTTCGAATCGGATTCAACAATCATTTACTATCCTACTTACATCCACAGATATACGTATCCGTTCACCGCAGAATAACCATTTTCATACAATTTCATATTTGGATTTTGACTTATCAGAATTCAACAAGTGGCATAATGAAGAAAACATTGGAAAAAAATAAAATTTATTAGAAATAAACAAATTAACTATAAGAAATTGTGTTAAGAATTCACGCTAACAAAATCCTAGCTAACTTTTCCTAGCTAACTGTTAAGTCCGTATTAAATTTTATTTATCGCAATTTAAATTCTCGCAATTTTATTTATCGTTATAACAACCCTAGCATTTTCGTTCTGAAGGGACTAAATTGCCCTTAGAGTTTCACCAGGTTGTTTTGTGTATTTGAGTTAGGGTTGTTATCCGTTCATAATTAATGATCTTAATTAATACTTGAATTTATTAACCTTAAACCCTAACCCTAATATTAAATTAATAATATAAACTATATGTAAATAAATTAAGTGTGACAAAACTAATTAGAACTAAATTAAAATTTAACAAAAGAACATGGATAAAATGTTAATGATTAAATAAAATGCAATTTAGATAAAAGTAACATTTATGAAAAAAATATAAAATATATAAATAAATAAAATGTCGTAAAAAAAATAAATATAAATATTACTAAATTAAAATCGGCTAGCATGAGAAAAAAAAGGGGGACTTGATCCCTAAGTAACTACTATCCTACCTCTAATCCAATTTTTATCCTTTCCTTCTAACCAAGTCTAATCCCATTCAAACTCTAAAAATTTATCCTAAACCAATTGTGATCTCTAGATTAATCTTCAAGTAATTAGTGTTGAATCTTGACTCTTGTTTGTCACTCTATAAAAAGGACCCAAACCCCATTGAGTTCATTCACAATTAAACCATAAAACCCATCTTTGGCTTGCTTGTATTCGGCAGCCTACAACTTCACTTTCCCTCTTTCTTTTTTTTTTATTTTTTTTTTGACGACTAACAACCACACCCTCACAAACTTCATTCACAAATAAACCCCAAAAGTCCCTCCCTTGTTTCCCTTGTTTGGTCGATTAAATCCAGCAGCCTCCAAACCTTTCTAGTCGACTACAGCAGCACCCAAAACAGCCTGCCGCAAGTCGACATCTAACCCTCCATCAAACAGCTCCTAATCGCCACTTTTTCAGCCCTCTAACTGCTTATTTTTGTTGTTTCCTGCTCGAAAAAAACAGCCCAAAACCGCCCCAAACCCGCAGCCTTTTTGCTGCTATTTTCGACCCAAAACGGCAGCTATTCTGCTGCGATTTTCAACCTAAGTTGCAGATTGTTTTGCTGCTGCAAACCGCCACTAAAACCTTCTTTTCCTGCTGTTGTTCGCCACTCAAAACAGGCTCAAGACCCGCCCAACTCAGCCCTTCTGCTGTGTTCTTATTGTTGCTGCTGACCGCCATAAAAACACACCCAAATCGCCACCTTTTGGTGGCGTTTCATCACTGTTTTGAGCTGCTGCTGTTCGGGTTTCGTCATCACCATCAAACACCACTTTTCTTGATATTAAACTCACTTAAGGTATCCGTAAAACCATAAACTAATAATACTTTTATTTGTTTTAATTCTTTGATATTATAAGTTATATGTTATGATTTAAAAAGAATGAAGTTTATGAATTTAATACTTGAAGAAGGTTTAAAAAAAATGTGTTCATAAGTAATAATAATACACTTAAGGATATGAAGGTGGTTATGATTATGATTAACATTAATATAAGTTATAATTAATAATGAATAAGATTAAAGATTATGAATGTGTAAAAAAAGAAGTATTGCATGCATGTATAATCGTGTGCATGTGTATGTACATATGTATATGAATTTAAGCATTAAATATAATGATGATTATAGGTATGTAATTAGTAAGATTTAACATGTAAATAAGATTATGATTATGATAAGGTTAAATTAGAGGGTGAAAACAATAAGAATATAATTATAACAATACAAGGGATAATGGTGATTAAAAACAATGAAGGATAATAAAGTGATAATAATGCATGCATGCATACGTACGTATGTACATGTATATATTGTAGGTATATGTGTGTGTATATATGAAAGTATATACATGTGTGTGTATGTGTGTGTGTATGTATGTATATGTACGTGTGTATGTACGTATGAGCATGTGTATATGTATCATGTATATATTATAAGAAATTACAAAAGATGATAAGTAGTTATATGTATATATATGTACCACCTTTACACTAATGTATATGTAACACATAGATAAAATATATACATATATAGTAAAAGCTATAAACATATACTTAATATAGTAATAAAAATTATATGTATATGTACATGTAGGTATGGATATATATATATATATATATATATATATATATATATATATATATATATATATATATATATATATATATATATATATATATATATATATATATATATATATATATATAATGATAGGATTATATAACGCTTGATTAAAGAATAATAATATTATTATTATAACTTATACACTTATCAATATAGTAACACTTAAGTACACTAAGTATATTATCACTTATATAAATATAACTTTTCTCGAGAACGGTCACTGTTAATATAGTTTGCTATATTAATAAACAAACTTTATGTCTATTAGACATTAACTAATCGAACATAATATCTCTAGGTTGAGATCTCCGTGTTCAACACTCTGATCATATAACTTGCGTGGAATATCTATCTTCTATTAAGGTGAACGTCATAGCCCCTCTTTTTACTATTTCTTAACTGTTTTACAACTTTTGGGGTGAGGCACATGCTTGCTTTTAAACTGTTTTACGCTTAGACACGAGTACTCAAACTTTATTTTGATTAGTTCAAACTGTTGCTAACATGCTTTGATTCAAGCTAAATCCCTACCATGATATCGTTAATTGCTACGTATAAAGGCAAGCTTAGTTATTGTGAATAGCGCTATTGAGGGTGACGTCTCTATCCGGATGACCGTTGGTCAATGGATACATAATAATGATACACGACACGAACGTGATGTGTTTAGGGTAACTTACGGTTAGTATCGATATCATATACACCAGCACTACTACCGAACTGATTAAACTTTATAATTAATTATTGTGGTCTAAAAACTTGGTTATTATTGATAAACCTATGTTATTCACTCAACCATTTTTGGGTGACACTTTAAGCGTGTTTTGTCTCAGGTGAAGATTGCTAAAGATTAGTTGCTATTTGGACTTTGCTGCTTTTGGAGTCCGCATTTATACACTCATATTATTGCATTAGTACATTAAAGTTTACAATTGTAATGACTTAATACTTTCTGCTGCGTTAATACATTGGTTAAAAAAAACGTCTCATATAGAGTCGTTCTCGTTTATACATACTTGTGTTGTGATATTGTGAAGTCATATTTTTCCGGCCCTATTTGGGGGTATGACAGAGTGGTATCAGAGCCAGGCTTGTTATAGAGAATCAGGATTGCATTTTATGTGTGCCTTATGTGTTAGCTAGGGTGCCTTAGCAATCTTTAGAACTATAACCTTTCCTGCCTAAGTTTTAAGCATTTTTCCTTTGATCTTTATACTGCTACTTCATCTTACTTCCTGCTTTTACCTCTATTGATATTTTGTATCCTTTCCTAAAGATATCAAGCCAAAACCCTATCATCTTGCCTGATCCCGACTCTAAAGGATCGGTTATTATGTGATTGTTATCTTATCCATACATATCTTATGACCTGACTTCGCCATTGTAGCTCAAAGTATTTTTTGACTCACGCGAAGGGATGTCACTCATGACTCAGCGTTCCAACGTCAACTATCTAACTTTGATCACATGTCCTGACCATATGAGGTGATATTGAAGTGGAAGTATGAATTAGTGAAATATAATGACGCTTGGCCGACGTGATTATATTACGGTAATTCATATAGAAATTCCAATATCATGACATATGGAATAGAAAGTGAATCAAAGGGAAATTTCCAAGCCATTCATGTTATCACATGAAGGTTAGTCAACATCTGATTTGTAGAGTAGCTCGTTTCAACCAAACTATCTATCTCATACCTATGAGTAGATTAATAAATTCTCCTATACCATAAAGGTTGCAAAACTTTGCAATTTTTCTTTCTTAAACAACCTATCTCTTTATCTTTGATGCTTAATTATCACATCCCCGCTAGAAGGAAGGATGCATGTCCTTAAGTGACTTGAAGTGACACCCCCGAAACTTCTTAGAAGCATGCCTCCTGTTATCTACAATTACACTCCTAGTGTAGATTTTCATAAACCCATTAGGAAATCCGTCGAAGATAAGCGACAATCACTCGCAAGATTTTCATTTGAAAATTTAAACGAAGATATTATAAACACCTCATTCACTATCACGTTCTCAAACTCTACCATTCATATCTCACTTGTCAGCAACAGTTTCACACATGAACACTTTGAATTCCAAGAACATACGCCCTAATAATAGTCATCAACCGTATTTAAAAACAATAGATTTCATTACCTCGCAACATTATTGCTTAAAATAACCCGAAATTTTCAAAATACCTTCACCTGATCTTCATCGATCTTTTTCCAACTCGTAACCTCCGAAATATGAAAATTCTGTTACCAAAATTTTACATACACTATTTTACTGTGCGATCCCCTCGAAATTTTATAAAATAAATTTATTTACCACCATTCGTGCAAATTTTATAAATTGTATATATTTATATAATAAAATAAGCAAAAATTTACCTTTATTTATTTTGACTAGTACATATAAAATTATACTCTCACTTTTTCAAATCAATTCTTTTATTCAAAAGATATTTTATTTAAAATAGTACATGTGTACATAACTTTAGTTTTACTAAGAACTTCGTTCCTTTTTAAATTGTCACCTTAAACGACTCGAACTTCTGTAAAAATTTTCATTGCTTGTTTATATAAAAATGTTTCATATTATTCTACACCACATAGTAATCACAATTCCTCTTGCTCTTCGAAACTTACCATTGAGTTCATCATTCAAAACTCTATGTTCTCAGTAACTTTTCCCTTTGTAAGGTTGACCGTTGAGAAGATTTTACTTCTGATATCTCACGGCTAAACCACAACAACCTCGTAAAACGTCAATTCTATGATTTAATCTCTTTTTGACACAAGAAAGTATTTTTCAGAGATTTCCTCACCTGTTGGAAATAATTTTTTTTTTAGCCAATGATTCACATTGATTCTCATCCGCACTTAAACTCATAAATGAATGCTAGATCGACTCGCCATCTAAGCAAGAACGTCTTTCTCATTAAGAGATCACACATTTTCGTGCGGTTTTCTATCAGAAATATAATTTAAAATCCTCGATATCCTTTCTAAAGGAGTTACCTTAAACGTTTATGACATTTATGTGGTTACTCTAAACATTTCTTCCTTCGTGGGTTGCAACTGGACATTATCCTAGTCAAGTTTCGATCCCTGATTTGACATGTAACTGAAATCATGATCATAAAGCTACATTCTACAACGTGCTATCAAAAACTATTTCCAAGGATAAGTTCGCATGTATTATAATATACTGAACGATATCTTTCATTAATCACTCATACCATTCTGAGGGCATTTTAGTAATTATGGCTTGCTTTGTATATAAGCCTGATTAGTGACTCCTCAGCTGGAATCTCGTTTCGTCTATTCACATTAGATATTTCTTGAAAACCAAAGGTATCATGTCTATGGTTGCCTTCTGAAATTTGAAGTTGGTACCATCTCTAACAACCACAAGTCATGCATCAAACTACATGGCTGTGATCTCCAAGTACTTCTCTCTGATTGTCTGCCCTAGTATGACGACATAAGTGCTCAATGGTTTTAGATAAGCTTAGAAATGTTCATGGCACATTTCAGGTATCTGATTTACTGAAATGCTTGTAACATCACAATCCCTTTTAAGAAAACCTAGTCAGGTGACACTCATATTATTCCTTTGAACGACCTCCGCATTGATAATAAAATGCACTTCATAGAAGAACCTGTAGGATTTATGAATCGTGAGATCAAACAGGACAACATTTCTGATAATGCTAAAAACGAACATATATTTCATAGCATTATTCCTCAAGAAAGACAAGCTTTTAGTTGCAATTGTTCTATTTACAAGTGATATTCGATTAAATAATAAAAGGTGAAGACAAAAGACAGATTCGACGAATTGAAGACGCAAACGACCAAAAAGCTCAAAAGAACAAAAGACAATCAAAGAGGTTCCAATTATTGATAAGAAACGTCTCAAAATTACAAGAGTACAAGATTCAAAACGCAAAGTACAAAATATAAAATTGTACGCAAGGACGTTCAAAAATCCGGAACCGGGACCAGAGTCAACTCTTAACGCTCGACGCAACGGACTAAAAATTACAAGTTAACTATGTATATAAATATAATATAATATATAATTAATTATATTAATTATATATATATTATATTTATATATAAAAAACCGTCGGCAGAGAAAGACTCCAAGATGTGAGCTGGAATTTCAAACTCCGCGACTCGCGGAGTTTGAAGGCCAAAATGGCCGCGAGTCGCGGAGACCCAAAATGAAAAAATGCCTATAAAGCCAACCGAATTCTGAACGCAAAATATATCTATAATCTCTCTTCTCTCATATATACGAAAAATATATATATATAATTTATATTTTAATTTTAATTTTAATTATAATTCTAATAATAAGGGTATGTTAGCGAATGTTGTAAGGGTGTAAGTCGAAATTCTGTCCGTGTAACGCTACGCTATTTTTAATCATTGTAAGTTATGTTCAACCTTTTTATATTAATGTCTCGTAGCTAAGTTATTATTATGCTTATTTAAAATGAAGTAATCATGATGTTGGGCTAATTACTAAAATTGGGTAATTGGGCTTTGTACCATAATTGGGGTTTGGACAAAAGAACGACACTTGTGGAAATTAGACTATGGGCTATTAATGGGCTTTATATTTGTTTAACTAAATGATAGTTTGTTAATGTTAATATAAAGATTTACAATTGGGCGTTCCTATAAATTACCATATACACTCGATCGGACACGATGGGCGGGGTATTTATATGTACGAATAATCGTTCATTTAACCGGACACGGGAATGGATTAATAGCCACTAGAATAATTAAAACAGGGGTGAAATTACATTCAAGGGTAATTGGTGTAATTGTTAACAAAGTAGTAAAACCTTGGTTTACACGCAGTCGATAACCTGGTGTATTCATTAAACAAAGTATTAAAACCTTGTTACAATTCGAATCCCCAATTAGTTGGAATATTTAACTTCGCGTATAATAATAATTTGATGAGGACACTCGCACTTTATATTTATGACTGATGGACTGTTATGGACAAAAACCAGACGGACATATTGAATAATCCAGGACAAAGGACAATTAACCCATGGGCATAAAACTAAAATCAACACGTCAAACATCATGATTACGGAAGTTTAAATAAGCATAATTCTTTTATTTCATATTTAATTTCTTTTATTTTATATTTAATTGCACTTCTAATTATCGCATTTTTATTGTTATTTTATTTTATCGCACTTTTAATTATCGTACTCTTTAATTATCGCAATTTTATTTTACCGCACTTTTATTATTCGCAATTTCATTATCGTTATTTACTTTACGCTTTAAATTAAGTCTTTTATTTATTTAATATTTTACATTAGGTTTTAACTGCGACTAAAGTCTTAAAATCGACAAACCGGTCATTAAACGGTAAAAACCCCCCTTTATAATAATAATATTACTTATATATATATGTTTGTATTTTTATAAAAGTAAACTAATATAGCGTTACGCTTTGTTTAAAGATTTCCCTGTGGAACGAACCGGACTTACTAAAAACTACACTACTGTACGATTAGGTACACTGCCTATAAGTGTTGTAGCAAGGTTTAAGTATATCCATTCTATAAATAAATAAATATCTTGTGTAAAATTGTATCGTATTTAATAGTTTTTCCTAGTAAAATATAAAGCTATTTTATATACACCTCGCATAACATCAAGTATTTTTGGCGCCGCTGCCGGGGATTATCTTAAAAGCCGGAAGCGCAACGCTAATATAATATTAAAAAAAAAAGATTTTTAGTTAACTTTTATTAAAATTCGTTTTTGTAAAAATACGTTTTAATTATTCAAAAATATAAAAAGAAAAACAAAAATATAAGTATTTTTAAGATTTTGTTAAATATTTAAGTTTTATAAGTTTCTTTATTTTTATTTTAGTTTATAAAAATATAAGTTTTATTTTAAAATCTTTTATTTATTTAAAAACAGAAAACAGAAAAAAAAAAATAAATAAAGAAAAACGCGTAAAAATTCAAATCTGTTAGCTGAATTCTGGAACCCCGCGACTCGCGGGGTTTGATGCAATAAATGCCGCGACTCGCGGAGACTTTCTGACAGGCGACAAAAAACCCTAATCGAGCATTAATTACGGTATTTATTAATAATTATTATTTAACCCTAATTATTATTATTATTATTATTAGTTTTATTTTTACTTTTACTTTTTATTTAATTTATGTATTTAGTATTAATTAGTTTTATTAAATTGTAAAATTAGTAGTTTTATTAAAAAAATAATATAAAAATAATATTTTTATAAAAATTGTACTTTTTACAACTTTTTGTATATTTTTATATTTTGTACCTTTTTAATCGTTGTAGCGTAATATTTGTATTTTTTAGCTCATATTTAATTTTAAACTTAGTTTTTGCCATAGTCATTTTTACTCCTAGATTTTTAGGCTTTGCCGTAGAATTCTTTAAGTGCTTTTTCTTTAGACTAAGATTTAGGTGCTTTAGAATTTTGCGACGCCATTTTAAGTTTTAGTTTCTTTTTAAGTTATTTCCATTTGAGATTTAGTTTTTCTTGTAAGCTTTAATATTTTTAGACCTTTTACTATGTATCAATTATCATTCCAATTAGTAATTTCAATTTGCGATTATAATTTTAAGTTAGTTGTAGTAATAAGGTTAGGTTAGTTAAGTATTTTTAAGTTTTTATAAGTTTCTTTTATTTTTCCGTCACCTTTTATTTTTCAACCATTTTTTCTTTTTCAACCTTTTTCGACGAACTCTTTTTCTCTCTTATTTCTCGTCATTATAGTTTTTAGGACTTAGAATTTTTTCTACTTCTTATCTAAATTTTCTTAAAATTACGAAAATTTATTTTAAGTGGTTAAATTAATAGACATCAAAATTTTCTGGTTCGTAGTAATAGTTGGATTTGTACGTGGACCGGGTTATTGGAGCCAAACAGTCCTCAATTATATTGAGACCAAACGAATCCTGCCCCTCTGCTGCATCTTTTGGCTATTCGAAACGTGGGCAAAATCAGAAAAGTCTATTAATTGGATAACTTATTATAATTTTTCTTTCCTTTTTTAAAACTAATAGGATATTCAGTGAATGCACCGAGCAAGACGTTCATCACCTTTTGTACGTTCACCACCAGTAACTAGATCAAGACATTTAGCAAATATAACCGCCGTTGATTTTTCTTTAGAATCGTCATCCAGTCGACCAAGTACTTCAGTTCAAATTTCCGATAATCCATTTTTTGAACCCAACATCACAATTGAGAATCCGGAGAATATTCAGGAACGGTTCGTAAATCCTGAACCACTAAACTTTCCTCCGGAACCACCAATCATTCAAACAGAGATTGTTGAGGAACGAACCATTAAATCAGAATCATCTAGTGATACCGATTCAACAAATTCAATTATGGAGAATCTGGAACCTTTAAGTATGGAAGACCGAATGAGAGCTAAACGCACTGGCCAAGGTCACGCAATTACTCATCCAGACATTAATGCGCCAGATTATGAAATCAAAGGACAAATTCTACACATGGTGACTAATCAATGCCAATTTAGTGGTGCGCCGAAGGAAGATCCAAATGAACATCTACGTACCTTTAATAGGATCTGCACACTATTTAAAATCCGAGAAGTAGAGGATGAACAGATATATCTCATGTTATTTCCCTGGACTTTAAAGGGAGAAGCCAAAGATTGGTTGGAATCGTTACCTGAAGGGGCGATTGATACATGGGACGTTTTAGTTGACAAATTTCTTAAACAATTCTTTCCTGCATCTAAAGCCGTAAGACTTCAAGCAGAAATTGTTACGTTCACACAGAAACCAAATGAAACTCTATATGAGGCGTGGACAAGATATGGAAAGTTATTAAGAGGATGTCCGCAACATGGTTTAGACACCTGTCAAATAGTACAAATATTCTACCAAGGATGCGACATCACTACAAGGAAAGATATAGATATAGCAGCTGGTGGTTCTATTATGAAGAAAACCGAAACTGATGCTTACAAAATTATTGATAACACTGCTTCCCACTCACATGAGTGGCACCAAGAAAAAGATATCGTTAGATCATCTAAAGCAGCTAGAGCCGATTCTAGCCATGACTTAGATTCCATTTCCGCAAAGATAGATGCTGTGGAGAGACGAATGGAAAAGATGACTAAGGATATTCACTCAATACGAATTAGTTGTGAGCAGTGTGGAGGACCACATTTGACAAAAGATTGTCTCAGTATTGAATTAACAATGGAACAAAGAGAGAATATTTCATACATAAACCAAAGGCCTGGAAATAATTATCAGAATAATTATCAACCGCCAAGACCAATTTACAATCAAAACCAGAATTATAACCGAAATATTCCATACAACAACCAACAAGGTCCTAGCAATCAACAAGTATCCAATAATACTTACAACCAGCAAAGACCGAATTTTCAAAACAAACCACCACAACAAACCGATGATAAAAAGCCGAATTTAGAAGATATGATGACGAAGCTAGTTGAAACTCAAACGCAGTTTTTCACATCTCAAAAACAAACAAATGAACAAAATGCTCAAGCATTTAGAAATCAACAAGCTTCTATTCAAAATCTGGAACAAGAAGTGAGTAACCTAGCAAGGTTAATAGGTGAAAGAAAACCGGGAAGTCTACCTAGTGATACAAATGCTAACCCCAGGAATGAAACAGCTAAAGCTATTACCACAAGAAGTGGTACAACACTTAAACCACCTGAAATACCTGTAACTTCTGATGAAACTATTCCTACTCCACAAGAACCACAACCTGATCAAGATAAGGAAAAAGAACCGGTAGTTGAAAAGGTTAATGAAGATAACACAGTTAAGGATAAACCTTATGTTAAACCATACCAACCACCACTTCCTTACCCGAGTAAAATGAAGAAAGAAAAACTTGAAGCCGAGCAATCCAAATTCTTGGATATGTTTAAACAGATAAATGTAAATCTTCCTTTCATTGATGTGATTTCAGGAATGCCAAGATATGCTAAATTCTTGAAAGATCTAATCTCAAATAGAAAGAAAATGGAAGAACTCTCGGCTGTTACTATGAATGCTAATTGTTCAGCAGTGCTGTTGAATAAGATACCAGAAAAACTATCTGATCAAGGAAGTTTCACAATTCCATGTTTTCTGGGTAGTCTTAGTTCAATAGAAGCATTGGCAGACTTAGGTGCTAGTATAAATCTAATGCCGTATTCACTATACGCTAAACTAGACCTTGGAGAATTAAAACCAACCAGAATAAGCATACAACTAGCCGATAGATCAATAAAATATCCTAGAGGGATAATGGAGAACATGCTAGTTAAAGTTGGTACTTTAGTATTTCCAGTAGATTTTGTTGTTTTGGACATGGAAGAAGATTCTCAAGTTCCTCTCATATTAGGAAGACCATTCTTAAACACGGCTAAAGCAATGATAGACGTGTTCGGTAAGAAATTGACCCTAAGTATAGAGGATGAGAGTGTTACCTTTTCAGTTGATAGAGCAATGCAACAACCACAATCTGCAGATGATACATGTTATTATATTCAAACTATAGATGCACATGCAGAATTATTAGAAGAATTTCCAGAATTACAAGGAATAGGAGAATGTTCTTTAGGAGAAGGTAATGAACCAATTGATGAAGCTGAAATGTTAGCTACACTTATAGCTAATGGATATGAACCAACAACAGAAGAAATTCAAATGCTAAAAGAAGAAGACAGATATCGATATAAATCATCGATAGAAGAACCTCCGAAATTAGAGTTAAAGCCACTTCCAAACCATTTGGAATACGCTTATTTACATGGTGAATCTGAATTACCTGTAATAATATCGTCTTCTCTTACTGAAAATGAGAAATCACAACTCATTTCTGTGTTGAAAGCTCATAAACCAGCCATTGCATGGAAGATTCATGATATTAAAGGAATAAGTCCTTCGTATTGCACACATAAAATCCTTATGGAAGAAGGTCATAAAACGTATGTGCAACGCCAACGAAGACTAAATCCTAATATGCAAGATGTAGTTAAGAAAGAGATTATTAAACTGCTAGATGCAGGTTTGATATATCCAATCTCTGATAGTCCATGGGTAAGCCCAGTTCAATGCGTACCTAAGAAGGGTGGCATGACTGTCATTACAAATGAGAAAAATGAGCTTATTCCTACTAGGACTGTAACAGGATGGCGTGTATGTATTGATTATAGAAAATTAAATGACGCCAACAGAAAAGATCACTTTCCCTTACCTTTTATAGATCAAATGTTGGAAAGATTAGCCGGAAATAGTTACTATTGTTTTCTAGATGGATTTTCCGGATATTTTCAAATTCCAATAGCACCCGAGGACCAAGAGAAAACCACATTCACGTGCCCTTATGGTACTTTTGCTTACAAAAGAATGCCATTTGGACTTTGCAACGCCCCTGCAACCTTTCAAAGGTGTATGATGGCGATTTTTCATGACATGATAGAAGAATGCATGGAAGTATTCATGGATGACTTTTCAGTCTTCGGTGATACATTTAAATCATGTCTAGTTAATCTGGAACGAATGCTAATTAGATGCGAAAAATCAAATCTAGTACTTAATTGGGAGAAATGCCATTTCATGGTTAAAGAAGGCATCGTTCTTGGACATAAAATTTCAAAAGAAGGAATTGAAGTGGATAGAGCTAAAGTAGATGTAATTGCTAAACTTCCACATCCCACAAATGTTAGAGGAGTTAGGAGTTTTCTAGGGCATGCCGGTTTTTACCGACGTTTCATAAAAGATTTTTCTAAAATTGCCACTCCTATGAATAAACTCCTAGAAAAGGATGCGCCATTCATCTTTTCAGATGAATGTATCAAATCTTTTAATATTCTTAAAGAAAAACTCACTAATGCACCGATCATGATAACACCAAATTGTAATCTACCATTTGAACTAATGTGCGATGCAAGTGATTTTGCAATGGGAGCCGTTTTAGGACAAAGGATTGAAAAACGATTTCAACCTATATATTATGCTAGTAAGACGTTACAAGGAGCACAAACGAACTATACAACTACTGAAAAAGAACTCCTTGCTATTGTCTTTGCTTTTGACAAATTTTGATCATATCTCGTTCTAGCAAAAACGGTGGTCTATACCGACCATTCTGCTCTTAGATACCTATTTTCAAAACAAAATGCTAAACCAAGATTAATCCGTTGGATCTTACTCTTACAAGAGTTTGATATTGAAATCCGAGATAAAAGAGGAGCAGAAAATCTCGCCCCTGATCATCTTTCTCGTCTTGAAAATCCCGAATTAGAAGTTCTAAATGAATCGGCCATACAAGACAACTTTCTTGATGAATATCTATTGAAGATAGATTATAAAGAAATTCCATGGTTTGCAGACTATGCAAACTACTTAGTTTGTGGATTCCTTGAAAAAGGATTATCGTACCAAAGACGAAAGAAATTCTTCAGTGATATAAAACACTATTTCCGGGAAGATCCACATCTGTTTAAAAGTTGTCCCGATGGAATAATACGCCGATGTGTATATGGAGATGAAGCTAGTAAAATTTTAAACCATTGTCACACAGGACCAACAGGAGGGCATTATGGGCCTCAACTAACAGCAAGAAAAGTTTATGAAGCTGGATTCTATTGGCCTACAATTTACAAAGACGCACACCTTCTTTGCAAATCCTGTGATGCATGTCAAAGGGCCGGAAAAATAAGTCAACGTGATGAAATGCCACAAAATGTCATCCAAGTATGTGAAGTATTTGACATTTGGGGTATTGACTTTATGGGTCCATTTCCAAAATCTCATAATAATCTATATATACTCGTAGCCATTGATTATGTATCTAAATGGGCGGAAGCACAAGCTCTCCTAACTAACGATGCACGAGTTGTAGTCAACTTTTTAAAACGTCTTTTTGCAAGGTTTGGAACACCGAAAGCTTTAATAAGTGATCGGGGTACTCATTTCTGTAATAATCAACTTGAGAAAGTTCTTAAAAGATATGGAGTAACTCATAAAATCTCCACCGCATATCATCCACAAACAAGTGGACAAGTTGAAAATACCAACCGAGCTTTAAAACGTATTCTAGAGAAAACTGTAGGATCAAATCTGAAGGAATGGTCCATTAAATTGGAGGATGCACTCTGGGCTTTTAGAACAGCCTACAAAACTCCAATTGGAACCACACCTTTTAGACTTGTTTATGGAAAAGCATGTCATCTTCCAGTAGAAATTGAACACAAAGCATTTTGGGCTTTGAAGACATGTAATCTTGATTTACATGAAGCCGGACGTCTACGATTAAGTCAACTAAATGAATTAGAAGAATTAAGACATGAAGCATACGAAAATTCGTTAATCTATAAAGAAAGAACGAAGAAATGGCATGATAAAAGAATCAGAAGTTCAAAAGAATTTAAAGAAGGAGACAGAGTTCTTCTTTTCAATTCACGATTCAAGCTATTTCCTGGAAAATTGAAATCAAGATGGTCTGGACCATTCATAGTCAAAAGAGTTTTCCCATACGGAACGATAGAATTAATAAATTCAAATGGGATTGAATTTAAAGTTAATGGTCACAGAGTTAAACATTACATACATGGTCCGATGGAAGTCGACAACGAAGTTAATCACAATTTCGACACCACAGCTAACTAAGTGTGGGGAGAATCAAGTCTTTAAAGGATAATATGTATTTCTGTTAGAGTTAGATTGTCTGTTTTCGTGTAGTTCTCGAAAATGGAACCCGAATGGTCTTTCCCTAGCAGACCCTAAAGAACTAGTCTTCTCCCCCCATTCTGAATTTTTATTTTTTTAGGTTTTTACGAAATGAAGACTGCCTATGAACTAAACCATGGTCTAATGCTACACGCTTTGATCACTAAACGTAATAATGACATACTACCAAGTGAAATAGTATCAGTAATCAGAGAAAGAATGGACGGAGTTAGAAAAGAATCCAGATGCGAAGATAATAAGTTACAATTTGGTAAAGGAAAATCAAAATCCGCAGCGAAAAGAAGAGCACGACACCTAGAAAGATGTCACAAATGCGGAAAATGGTCACATGGAGGTAAATGTTCAAATAATCAAACCTATTCAAATACCGAATTTGTTACTTTATGCAGAGACGGACCGTTCATATGTTTAGAAGAAAAGACACTGAATGCTCGAGGTTACGCCTATGTAGCCATGGAAAATCAATTAAACCGACTATCTTATGAATGGAATAGATCATATAACTAAGAAATCTATTTCACAGGTATGTCTGTACAGTTTTTAGTTTTTATTTTTATTTTTAACCTTTTGATAATAAACGCTAATTTGTTCGCTAAAAAGTATTAAATTGGTATTAAATAAAATTAGGTTTGGCGACCGAAATTATTGATATCATTCAAAAATTTATTACATCACTGCGAAATTTAACGTTTATTCTTAAGGTATAAATATCTTTAATCAATCAACCCAAAATATTTCAAAAATTCGTCATGAGTTAAATTAGGTCTTGGAACCGAAATTACTTTACCGAAAAGAGGGGCGCATATTTTTGATAATATTTGATTGATTAAAGTGGGATAAAAAGACAAAAAGATTTTTTTTTTTTACCATGTTTTTATAATTAATATTTAAATCTTAAATTAATATTGTAAACTTTGTAAAAACAATATATTTAAAATTGTAAATATTTGAAAAATTAATATAAGTTTGATATGAATTTATAAATTTATAAATTAAGTTTGGTGTGAATTTTTAATTTTTAAAATATTAATTTTTAATTTTATGCATTTCAAATTTTAAGTTTGGTGTGAATTTTTAATATTAATTTTGAATTTTATATTTAAGTTGTGTGAATTTAAAAACAAAAATTTACTTTATCTCATTAAGTTAAGAATATGATTTTTAAAATTCGTCGTAAGTTGAAGACTAGGTCTTTGAACCGAAATTGCTTTACCCGAGGGAGGGACGAGAACTTTTATTATCATTATTTTTAATCTTATTGAATTAAAGTATGCTAAAAACATTAAAAAACCCAAAAATCTTAGCTTTTAAAACAATCGCTACAAAAAGACAAATTTTAAAATTTTGTCGAAGGACGGACTAGGACATCGATCCGAAACGACCTCGTCCTAAATAACAAGGGAAACAAAATTTTAAAATTAATTACTTAATTGTTTTAATAAGTTAATGATTATAAAAAAATATATATATATATCAAACTCCGCGAGTCGTGGAGTTTGGAGGGTAAATCCCCGCGACTCGCGGAGGGACCAAATTACAGAAAAAAAATATACCCGCAGAACAGATCAGTCCCCAACCCAAAACAAAAACATACTGCGAAAATAGCTGCGAAAAAACCCGAAAACCACCCCCAAAAATCCCAATTTTTAAACCGTTAATCACCAAATTTTTTGCTAAAATCATGTTGAGAAGGATGCTATCTAAGAATTACTCAAGAAAAACGGTAAATTTCTACACCTAAACACCATTTAATTCGAAATTTGATGTTCTTGAGCTATTTTTTCCCCAATTTGATTTTGATGCTTTTTAGTGTAATTAGACTTAAATTGTTTATGTATTATGCTTGTATAACCTAGATTGATGCTGTTTAACATGATTAGAAGCCTTAAACTTCAAATTTTGAGTAATCTAGGGTTTGTGTTCTTGAGCAAATTTGGGGCTTTTTGATATAAACAGGTTATGGCCGATTTTTGTCATGAATTGTTGCTAAATTGAGTAGTGTAACATGTCTAGGTAGTTAAATGATCCAAACTTTGAGCCTAAACATGATTTTGAGAATTAAAGTGGACTTTTTCAAGTCTAAAATTCATGAACTTGATTTTTGAAAGATAATGCCATTTGAGACTTGTTTAATTGCTAGTAATGATTATTTTGACATGTTATTTGAGTTAAATGCTTATGAACTTGACGAAAATTTTCGTATATGCTTATTTGAAAAAGTGTAGATTTGATAAAAATGTGAAAATAAGCTTAAGTTTGATATAAATTGATAATGTCATTGTAATTATTTTGATTGATGATTTTGCTGACACTAATGCATATTTGGATGCACAAAAATTGTGTTTGATGTGTTTTGCAGAATAAAAGGGGTGAATCTTCATCCCAAGCCCGCAATGCTCCTGCTGAGAATTTGGAACAACAGGAGGTGGATAACTACTACAAGCAGGATGTACCTCATCCAGTCATGACCTTTTCCGATATGCATTTGGAAGAGTTGCACCCGAACCTGAGATTTGACAGACTTTGGATAGATTATCCAAAATATCAACGGGGTTTGCATACTCTTCATTCTAAGGTTGTTGAGGTACCGAGGGTCATAGAATGGGGACCCTTAGAAGCTGTAGAATTGGCCGGGCCAATTAGGGAATTACTTGTACAGAGGTATGGTAATTCTTCTTTTAATGACTGGATATGTTTATTCACCATAAGTAGACCTGTATATAAAGTATGGTGTGAAGAATTGTTATGTAGTATAGAGTTGAATGATCGGGTAGCTAGTTTAACCGATCGTTATTTTATTAGATTTTTGTTAGGCGGTTCGATGCGCCACATGTCTTTACTGGACATGGCTCAGGCTTTACGTATATATACGCCTGAGGAGTTAGCGTCTGCCGATTGTAGAGGATTGATACTAAACGGTAGAAAGATAGATGAGAATTTTGATACACACGGTGTGTGGAGTCAAATGACAAGCCATCACCGTTTCAAAGGGGGAAATTACTCTTATTTGGATATAGATAGAGCCGAATTAAGAGTGATACATAGATTTTTAGCTAATTCGATTACACAAAGGGGTAAGAACAAAGAAAAAGTAAATGAACAGGATTTGTTTTACCATATGTGTATTCGAGACCCACAAAGCGCTGTAAGTATACCATATTGTGTGGGTTATTATTTATCAGCTATGGTTCGGGGGATGCGACCACATAGCATAATAGGAGGTGGTATTTTTATTACTTTGATTGGTGAATATCTCGGTGTGGATATAAGTCGGGGGGGATTATTACTAGAAGAGCCGGAACCCCACGATACTATAGGTTTAAATGTATACCATGGTGCGAAAGTTTTGAAGAGGCGGAATAACGCCGCAGTACGATACCATGGTAGACATCCACAGGTGGAGAGAAACCAGCAACAAGGTAATGTAGGAGGGGGGAATGAGATGCAAGAAATGCATAGGTTTATAGCTTCTCAGGAATACAAAAATGCTAGACAGAGAGCATTTGAAGATTGGCAAGTTCATCAGAACCAGATCATAGCTCATTGCCAACATATAGGTAGAAACTATATTCCTACACCGAAACCCATCTTCCCTCCTTGGTCTATAGAGATGCAACCACCATATCCTACGTATGACCCTGCCGAAGCATTCTATAGCACTTATGGTTATGCCTGGAACCCCTATTGGTACCAATATCATCCTTAGTTTACTTATTATTTTTTATTATTTTGTAATTTGTAATTATTGATACGTTTAATACTTTTGTTAATATTGTAATCATTTTTATAATTATCTAACTTTTATTCTTAGATTTTAATAATTTTTGAATGTGGGGTAATATACCAAACTTCAAAAATATGTATATATGTTTGCAGTTTATCTTATGTACACAACAGGGTAAAACAACGCATTTTCAAAGACTGGCATTAAGTTCAGCAAAAGCAACTAATTTTGACGACAAGATGCAAAATATATGTGAAATAACAACAAGACGGAATGAACAAATGATGTGCACCATTTATCATTCAGCAAACAAACGCCAATATATTTGGAAACTTTGGTAAAAATTTAATCATTTTCACACAAATCACCCTCAATAATTTAAATTGTTACTGATTTCTTGCAAATGAGGGCATTGCAAGATCTTAAGTGTGGGAAGGGGTTAAATTCTTTCGGATTTTAAAAATTTTTGATTTAAACACTTGGTTACCATTAAAAATACTAGTAAAGCAGTAGTTGTATTAGAATCTAGTGCTCTCTGATAAAAAAGAACAGCCCTAGTCTTATATACTGACTACCCAATTCTAGTAAAATTTTTCAAAATTTTCAATTAAATGAATTCAAATCATGTTTATACATATTTATGAACAATAAAACTAGGTTTTAACACCGAAATTATTGTTACCTCGGAAAGGACATAAATTGAGAAACAAACTAAAATGTTAAAATTCATTTAAAATGGAATAGAGGACGATAAAAAGGAAAATAAAAGCCAAGTGTGGGAAAATTTACCAAGTTATTTTAAACATATGCCACATATATCTGTAACAAATAACTGAAAATACTTTTGCTTTGAACTAAACTAAACTGTTTTACCCAATGAAAGAAAAGAAGAGATGGATCTACACGATGAATCAATTCCATCATTAAAAGGAAGTAAAGTCTTCCGAAAAAGAAACGCGCTTCTTGATTTAGGTCATGAAGTTGTCGTTCAGACCAGCTGTAGGTTGACGAAAAATCTAGAAAAGTCATCACTAAAATCAGCAGGAAATCCACGGACCTCAGCATTAAACAGGGTCGCCATGTGGTCAGATTTATCCTAACCATGAGAAGGATTTATCTCGTACAATGGGGGGGCACCGTGCAAATTAGCTTGATAAGACTAATGAATCAGATCCCCAGAAAGGATAATCTCCTTAAAGATTAAAAATCAGCTTTTAAGACTGATATTACTCAATCCTAGAGATTGACCTTAAAGATTGAGAATTACAAACTCATGGAATTCAATGATATCTAGACTCGAGCTTAAACGAGAAAATATTTTGATCAAAATTACAAACCGATTTGTTTTCTGAAAACCCTATTTTCAATGCGTTCATTACCATTGAACGTAAAATCCTAGGAATTCACCTAGAATTCATTAGGTCACCTGAACTAAATCGGGTGTCAACCGTAAGAACGGTGGTTGCATAGCATGGTCAAAGACAGGACCTTGTGCCATACCGAAAAATTATAAGGGTGAGCTTTACTATTACTCCTACCAAGGATAGTAATTGCGTCCGACACGTTATAGACCATAACTAAAAGCATGTCAGGGGACATTGCCTTAACAGTTGCTTGTTCAACGCTTTCCTTTACAACCGGACGGTAGTTTACCGAAAGGTAATATACGGGACAAGTAAACTGGACGTGTTGCTTTTCAAATACAAGGTTAGCAAGTGGGTGACACAAAACCGCAAGTTTGAGCTAAAATTTTCAAATCTGAAACCCACCAAACCCACAAAAATATTTTGCAAACACCGGTAAAGGGTTATTCTGGAAAACTTATCTAGGGTAAAAACTAGATTTAATTTTCAAAAGATCAAATGTTTTCATAAAGATCCAATTTCCTTAATGGATCTAAATTTTTATAGTCATGTGGGACTGTAAACCATATCGTTACTACAATTGTTTATACCGCCGTATAGAAATCACTGATGTACAAAGTGTGAAGAATAAAGAAGTGATTCTAGTATTTCAAGACGATATTGCTTGAGGACAAGCAACGCTCAAGTGTGGGAATATTTGATAATGCTAAAAACGAACATATATTTCATAGCATTATTCCTCAAGAAAGACAAGCTTTTAGTTGCAATTGTTCTATTTACAAGTGATATTCGATTAAATAATAAAAGGTGAAGACAAAAGACAGATTTGACGAATTGAAGACGCAAACGACCAAAAAGCTCAAAAGAACAAAAGACAATCAAAGAGGTTCCAATTATTGATAAGAAACGTCTCAAAATTACAAGAGTACAAGATTCAAAACGCAAAGTACAAAATATAAAATTGTACGCAAGGACGTTCGAAAATCCGGAACTGGGACCAGAGTCAACTCTTAACGCTCGACGCAACGGACTAAAAATTACAAGTTAACTATGTATATAAATATAATATAATATATAATTAATTATATTAATTATATATATATATATTATATTTATATATAAAAAACCGTCGGCAGAGAAAGACTCCAAGATGTGAGCTGGAATTTCAAACTCCGCGACTCGCGGAGTTTGAAGGCCAAAATGGCCGCGAGTCGCGGAGACCCAAAATGAAAAAATGCCTATAAAGCCAACCGAATTCTGAACGCAAAATATATCTATAATCTCTCTTCTCTCATATATACGAAAAATATATATATATAATTTATATTTTAATTTTAATTTTAATTATAATTCTAATAATAAGGGTATGTTAGCGAATGTTGTAAGGGTGTAAGTCGAAATTCTGTCCGTGTAACGCTACGCTATTTTTAATCATTGTAAGTTATGTTCAACCTTTTTATATTAATGTCTCGTAGCTAAGTTATTATTATGCTTATTTAAAACGAAGTAATCATGATGTTGGGCTAATTACTAAAATTGGGTAATTGGGCTTTGTACCATAATTGGGGTTTGGACAAAAGAACGACACTTGTGAAAATTAGACTATGGGCTATTAATGGGCTTTATATTTGTTTAACTAAATGATAGTTTGTTAATGTTAATATAAAGATTTACAATTGGGCGTTCCTATAAATTACCATATACACTCGATCGGACACGATGGGCGGGGTATTTATATGTACGAATAATCGTTCATTTAACCGGACACGGGAATGGATTAATAGCCACTAGAATAATTAAAACAGGGGTGAAATTACATTCAAGGGTAATTGGTGTAATTGTTAACAAAGTAGTAAAACCTTGGTTTACACGCAGTCGATAACCTGGTGTATTCATTAAACAAAGTATTAAAACCTTGTTACAATTCGAATCCCCAATTAGTTGGAATATTTAACTTCGCGTATAATAATAATTTGATGAGGACACTCGCACTTTATATTTATGACTGATGGACTGTTATGGACAAAAACCAGACGGACATATTGAATAATCCAGGACAAAGGACAATTAACCCATGGGCATAAAACTAAAATCAACACGTCAAACATCATGATTACGGAAGTTTAAATAAGCATAATTCTTTTATTTCATATTTAATTTCTTTTATTTTATATTTAATTGCACTTCTAATTATCGCATTTTTATTGTTATTTTATTTTATCGCACTTTTAATTATCGTACTCTTTAATTATCGCAATTTTATTTTACCGCACTTTTATTATTCGCAATTTCATTATCGTTATTTACTTTACGCTTTAAATTAAGTCTTTTATTTATTTAATATTTTACATTAGGTTTTAACTGCGACTAAAGTCTTAAAATCGACAAACCGGTCATTAAACGGTAAAAACCCCCCTTTATAATAATAATATTACTTATATATATGTTTGTATTTTTATAAAAGTAAACTAATATAGCGTTACGCTTTGTTTAAAGATTTCCCTGTGGAACGAACCGGACTTACTAAAAACTACACTACTGTACGATTAGGTACACTGCCTATAAGTGTTGTAGCAAGGTTTAAGTATATCCATTCTATAAATAAATAAATATCTTGTGTAAAATCGTATCGTATTTAATAGTTTTTCCTAGTAAAATATAAAGCTATTTTATATACACCTCGCATAACATCAATTTCCTATTGTCAAAATCCGTTGGAAGTCACGTAGAGGCCCCGAGTATACCTGGGAACGTGAAGACCAAATGAGACGAAAATATCCACATCTCTTCACTACCGTAAATGCATCCGAGAAGTCTACCTAAAACTTCGGGACGAAGTTTAAATTAACGGGGAAGTACTATAACAACCCTAGCATTTTTGTTCTGAAGGGACTAAATTGCCCTTAGAGTTTCACCAGGTTGTTTTGTGTATTTGAGTTAGGGTTGTTATCCGTTCATAATTAATGATCTTAATTAATACTTGAATTTATTAACCTTAAACCCTAACCCTAATATTAAATTAATAATATAAACTATATGTAAATAAATTAAGTGTGACAAAACTAATTAGAACTAAATTAAAATTTAACAAAAGAACATGGATAAAATGTTAATGATTAAATAAAATGCAATTTAGATAAAAGTAACATTTATGAAAAAAATATAAAATATATAAATAAATAAAATGTCGTAAAAAAAAATATAAATATTACTAAATTAAAATCGGCTAGCATGAGAAAAAAAAAGGGGGACTTGATCCATAAGTAACTACTATCCTACCTCTAATCCAATTTTTATCCTTTCCTTCTAACCAAGTCTAATCCCATTCAAACTCTAAAAATTTATCCTAAACCAATTGTGATCTCTAGATTAATCTTCAAGTAATTAGTGTTGAATCTTGACTCTTGTTTGTCACTCTATAAAAAGGACCCAAACCCCATTGAGTTCATTCACAATTAAACCATAAAACCCATCTTTGGCTTGCTTGTATTCGGCAGCCTACAACTTCCCTTTCCCTCTTTTTTTTTTTTTTTTGACGACTAACAACCACACCCTCACAAACTTCATTCACAAATAAACCCCAAAAGTCCCTCCCTTGTTTCCCTTGTTTGGTCGATTAAATCCAGCAGCCTCCAAACCTTTCTAGTCGACTACAGCAGCACCCAAAACAGCCTGCTGCAAGTCGACATCTAACCCTCCATCACATCAAACAGCTCCTAATCGCCACTTTTGCAGCCCTCTAACTGCTATTTTCCTGCTGTATTTTCGCGCCACAACAGGCTCCTGTTACTGCTGTACGTCGACCTCCAAAACAGTCCCAAAAGTAGCTGTACTGCTGCTTATTTTTGCTGTTTCCTGCTCGACAAAAACAGCCCAAAACCGCCCCAAACCCGCAGCCTTTTTGCTGCTATTTTCGACCCAAAACGGCAGCTATTCTGCTGCGATTTTCGACCTAAGTTGCAGATTGTTTTGCTGCTGCAAACCGCCACTAAAACCTTCTTTTCCTGCTGTTTTTCGCCACTCAAAACAGGCTCAAGACCCGCCCAACTCAGCCCTTCTGCTGTGTTCTTATTGTTGCTGCTGACCGCCATAAAAACACACCCAAATCGCCACCTTTTGGTGGCGTTTCATCACTGTTTTGAGCTGCTGCTGTTCGGGTTTCGTCATCACCATCAAACACCACTTTTCTTGATATTAAACTCACTTAAGGTATCCCTAAAACCATAAACTAATAATACTTTTATTTGTTTTAATTCTTTGATATTATAAGTTATGTTATGATTTAAAAAGAATGAAGTTTATGAATTTAATACTTGAAGAAGGTTAAAAAAAAATGTGTTCATAAGTAATAATAATACACTTAAGGATATGAAGGTGGTTATGATTATGATTAACATTAATATAAGTTATAATTAATAATGAATAAGATTAAAGATTATGAATGTGTAAAAAAAGAAGTATTGCATGCATGTATAATCGTGTGCATGTGTATGTACATATGTATATGAATTTAAGCATTAAATATAATGATGATTATAGGTATGTAATTAGTAAGATTTAACATGTAAATAAGATTTTGATTATGATAAGGTTAAATTAGAGGGTGAAAACAATAAGAATATAATTATAACAATACAAGGGATAATGGTGATTAAAAACAATGAAGGATAATAAAGTGATAATAATGCATGCATGCATACATACGTATGTACATGTATATATTGTAGGTATATGTGTGTGTATATATGAAAGTATATACATGTGTGTATGTGTGTGTGTATGTATGTATATGTACGTGTGTATGACGTATGAGCATGTGTATATGTATCATGTATATATTATAAGAAATTACAAAAGATGATAAGTAGTTATATGTATATATATGTACCACCTTTACACTAATGTATATGTAACACATAGATAAAATATATACATATATAGTAAAAGCTATAAACATATACTTAATATAATAATAAAAATTATATGTATATGTACATGTAGGTATGGATATATATATGTAACATATAATGATAGGATTATATAACGCTTGATTAAAGAATAATAATATTATTATTATAACTTATACACTTATCAATATAGTAACACTTAAGTACACTAAGTATATTATCATTTATATAAATATAACTTTTCTCGAGAACGGTCACTGTTAATATAGTTTGTTATATTAATAAAAAATTTTTATGTCTATTAGACATTAACTAATCGAACATAATATCTCTAGGTTGAGATCTCCGTGTTCAACACTCTGATCATATAACTTGCGTGGAATATCTATCTCCTATTAAGGTGAACTTCATAGCCCCTCTTTTTACTATTTCTTAACTATTTTACAACTTTTGGGGTGAGACACATGTTTGCTTTTAAACTGTTTTACGCTTAGACACGAGTACTCAAACTTTATTTTGATTAGTTCAAACTGTTGCTAACATGCTTTGATTCATGCTAAATCCCTACCATGATATCGTTAATTGCTACGTATAAAGGCAAGCTTAGTTATTGTGAATAGCGCTATTGAGGGTGACGTCTCTATCCGGATGACCGTTGGTCAATGGATACATAATAATGATACACGACACGAACGTGATGTGTTTAGGGTAACTTACGGTTAGTATCGATATCATATACACCAGCACTACTACCGAACTGATTAAACTTTATAATTAAATATTGTGGTCTAAAAACTTGGTTATTATTGATAAACCTATGTTGTTTACTCAACCATTTTTGGTTGACACTTTAAGCATGTTTTGTCTCAGGTGAAGATTGCTAAAGATTAGTTGATATTTGGACTTTGATGCTTTTGGAGTCCGCATTTATACACTCATATTATTGCATTAGTACATTAAAGTTTACAATTGTAATGACTTAATACTTTCCGCTGCGTTAATACATTGGTTAAAAAAAACGTCTCATATAGAGTCGTTCTCGTTTATACATACTTGTGTTGTGATATTGTGAAGTCATATTTTCCCGGCCCTATTTGGGGGTATGACAATCGTCATTTAATTTCTGTTATTTATTTGACGCACTTTAGATATCGGGACACGTATACAATGTTTTGACATATCATATTGACGTCATCTATATATATTATTTGGAATAACCATAGACACTCTATATGCGGTAATGCTCGAGTTAGCTATATAGGATTGAGGTTGATTTCCAAATAATATATATACTTTAAGTTGTGATCGAGTCTGAGACATGTATATAATGGGTCACGATACGTAGTAATTAATTCGAATATTATATATTAAACTATATATGAATTATTGAACTAATAACTGTGGACTACTAACATTGGACAATTAAAATGAATTAAAATATTGATTATAACATATGAAACTAAACATTTCTTCAAGTTTCCCACTTGATTTCATCTTAAACCTCATTTGTATCTGGACGATTACAATCTGCGTTCAAACCTTTCATGAAATCTTGAAAACACCACAATCGAGATGATGAACCTACCGCACTTCATCTACGGAAGGAAAGAATTATGCATATAGTTATGCACCTGAAAAACTCTCGGAAACTGAGTAAACGTTTAACACGTAGCTGTGCTGATTCCTTTAGCATTATTATTACCGAAAATAACTTTGCAACTCTTGTTCGAGATAGCCAACCTTGATATATACGCGTGCTATTTTATTGTTACCGTGGAACCTTTTATATTCCACCATATTACCAGCAGACGTACCAGCAACCTCGTTACTCTTTGGCTTAAATCTCTCCGAAAAATCACTATATTTATCTATTGAAGTCTTATCATAAACTCATTGGCATCGTGTAATAATAATTACCATACCAAATACCGAGAGGCATCAATCGATAATCTCGAATTTATCAGCGATTCTACGACAACAATTATATATATATATATATATATATATATATATATATATATATATATATATATATATATATATATATATATATATATATATATATATATATATATATATATATATATATATATATATATATATATATATATAACTGCTATCTCCTGGATTTACGAACTTCAATTCTGAATTTCTGAAAAGCGCTTTAGCCTAGGAAACAGTTTTCTGAGTTTTGAAAAAGCAGATAAAGCAGCAAAAACTGTAAACGACGTTAACCGCCAAAGGTTTAATGATAAAGAATAATATGTTGGCAAAGCTCAGAAAAGTTGGAACTGAAAAACGGATTGATCAAACCATGAGGGAGGCTGTGGACAAATCACAAAGACTAAACCTGCCTTCAAAGAATCCAAATAATTCAGTATTTGCTGAAGTCATTAACGAATACCTTGCTCCTAACTCTACACTGTTACGGACAAATCTTCATCATTATCCATTGATATTAGAAATTCTAAGATATCATAGTATCTTTCATTATAAATATCCTCGATATTTCTGAAGATATTTTCATAACTATTCTTATCTGAAATCATTTATCTTTTCGCGATATCAGTGTTACATCAGAAAGGAAACTGTTTTAGTTTCTAAATTCTGAAAAATTCGAACTTACAATATGAATGTTATTGAAGTAGTGTTGGGAACTGAAGCATGAGTTAGTATAATATAATGACACTTGATCAACGTGATTATATTACAGTAAGTCATGCCGAGTTTCTAATGGAACGTGATGATTCACAGATCATAACGTCATCATGTGCCATGTTACACGACTCTTACATTCTACCTAATCTCTGAACATATCAAGAACATATCTTCCTGATAGTTCTATCTTTTCTTTTGAATTCTGGTAATTTAACAAATCAAATTATGCTATTACCATTCCTTCATGCTTAGAACATTATGATCATTCGGAACTCTATATCTACGAATTCTGGACCATTATTCGCTTGATTTAGAATCGGGAAGAGAAAACAAGAGCATGGAGCTCCGAAATATAAAGTAAAATATAAAGCCGATCACAAACACATAAATTACAAACCGTGTATATCAATGCGAATAGCAACATAAATACACGGGAGAATGAAAAACACTATAACCCCATGGTGATAGTAGAAGTTAACAAATTCCTCCGGTGGTAGATGGAAAAGGAGATAAGACACACTTACATAAATGAAACACACTTACAAACTATCATCCACCTTTGGCTCACAAACCATCGAGTTGCTGCACTATCCGTTTATTGTTTTCTTGATCGAACACGTACATCCACCACCTTCTTCAACCCACAACAATCACCATACGCCACCCTTTCTTCTCTCTCTCTCTCTCTCTCTCTCTCTGTCTATCTTAATCTTGAACGTGAACCATCTGCTCGCTATACTTTTTCTTTTATTTCCGTTTTCTTTCGAAACCACCACCATCCAATCTATCAAACTACTACTCGCTAATTTCTGCAGCCATTCCATCTCCTTTTTACTATCTCGCTATTGTGGTGTTTATTTCTGTTTTGAACCGATCAAACACCAACCCAAACAGCCCATGCTGTTACACGGGTTTTCTACTTCTATTTCACGAAACAATGAACACGAAAGAGAAAGAAAATGATGTTACAGCGATGTGCTACTATTCCTGTTTTAAAAACCGATTACCACAATTACCTTGTTGACTACTACACTTTTAAACTGTTGTTTCTACCTCTAATAAAATAATGAGAATTGTGTTGGTGATATAAAATTTATAATGAAGATGCTCGAGTGTTCTTCCTATTTGGCAGACAATTCACAAATATATAATACCCCACTTACCAACTTTTTAGTTAGTGGGTTACATGAGTAAAGGGTAATACAATAATGAAACAGGTAAATAGCTTAAACAATTGATAAAGAAATCAGCCACTAACTAAACCCGTTTCATTTTTATATTACGCGATATTTTTTTTGATGGATCATGGTGATGAAATGATTGATGATAACATAGAGAATGACAGCGTGTTTCATTGTTGTGTTTTATATATATTTTTTCAACCGTCGAGCCACCTAGAAACCAAACATAAGTTATAAAATCCACATCTTTATTTGGGCTTAGAATGTTTATTGGGCTTGTGTTTTGCTGTTGGGCCGAAAACTTTCAATTTCTGTTGGGCCGAGAACTCTTGATTGTTGTTGGGCCTAGCTGAAAATAAACGGGTTAAATAAATGTAAGTCGGGTTTAATTAGGAAAATAGAATTGGAGCCATGGTTAAGGGGTGTTATGGGTTAAGCGAGAGGTCGTGGGTTCGAGCCCGGGCTGGGGCATTTCTTTTTGGAACCTTTTTACTTTAAGGTTCGTGAATCCGAGGACAACCCTACATTGTTCAGTATCGTCGTATGCATATTTTTACTACAAAATATCGTATTGTGAGTTCATTTGATTCCCTTTACTCTTTACATTTTTGGGCTGAGAATACATGCGCAGCTTTATAACTGATTTACAACTGTTTTATTAAATGCTTTTGAAATTTGAAATCTATATTTTTGGACTGAGAGTACATGAGATGCTTTTATAAATGTTTGACGAGATAGACACAAGCAAAACATTCCTCGAATGAATTATTATACAGACAGAAGTTTTGTCGATTATGATTGAATTAGTTGGACGTTATAATTGCCACTAATTGATGTGAATATTTCTCCTGATTATTATAGCTTGGTAACCTAAGAATTAGGAAACGGGTATGGCCCCTAATTCACGCGAATCCTAAAGGTAGCTACCGGGTTTAACACCCTCACCCAGAATGTTCACTAGACGGAAGAGCTAGTGAGCGTGGTGTTTAGTACTTCGAAGATTATATATTGATTACAGACTGAAAGTTCTGTTTATTTTGGGAATAATTATGATGCGCATTAAATGATAAGGTCGGTTACCAAGTAACGAAAGAAAGTAATGAAAAGTGAATGTTATGTATCGAGAGAATGATTTTATACACAGGTTATGTGTATGATATTTTATACACGAGATATGTGTACGGTTATGAAGCATTTTGAAAAATGATTTTGTACACGCGATATGTGTACTGTATTTAAAAGATATCGCATGTACATTACATGTGGGTATAGGATTGGGCCCATTTGTACCATGCACATTTAAATCTTGTGGTCTATCAAAATTATGAATTTTTATTGTTTATGATAAACCTATGAACTCACCAACCATTTGGTTGACATTTTTAAAACATGTTTATTCTCAGGAAATCTTCCGCTGTGCATTTGCTCATTTTAAAGATATTACATTGGGTCATTCATGGCATATAGAGTTCAGTACCTCGCAATGGGACCATATGTTGAAGACTTCGTCCAGATGGATTAGGCCGGGTCGTCACAGCTAATGTTCATGACCATAACGAACATAACTATGAGGACTTGAAGTTGTCAAGAAGAGTCTTGTGTGAAGCGTATTGTTGCATACACAAACGACAGACGAGTTCAAAGACATCGCCGTCTACTCAGAGCCAGTAGACCTGAAATGTCCCGTTCATATTGATTATAAACGTTCCATATTAATTGATTTCGTTGTGAGGTTTTGACCTCTATATGAGACATTTTTCAAAGACTACATTCGATTTTAAAGCAAACCATAACCTTTAAAATATTACGACGATTATCAAATAATGATAATATAAAATATAGCATTTTCACACGACCATTACATAATGGTTTACAATAATATTACACAACACTATATGTCTTCGAATGCAGTTTTTAAACAATATTATACAAGCATGCTGACTCCAACTCTTGTCCATAAATTAGCATGCAACAGCGGAAGCTCTTAATAATCACCTGAGAATAAACATGCTTTAAACGTCAACAAAAATGTTGGTGAGTTATAGGTTTAGCCTATATATTTATCAAATCGTAATAATAGACCACAAGATTTCCATTTCCATTTCTCAATAACATGCAATATGCATAAAAATCATTCATATGATGAACACTTGGTAACCGACATTAACAAAATGTATATAGAATATCCCCATCATTCCGGGACTCACATCGAATATGATAAATCGAAGTACTAAAGCATCCGTAACTCGGATGAGGCTTGTTGGGCCAAATAGATCTATCTTTTGGATTCGCGTCAATTGGTGGCAATTATCATAAACACCAATTCTTAGGTTACCAAGCTAAAAAGGGGCATATTCGGTTGGATAATTCAACATAGAATGTAATTTCGATCACTTGTGTCTATTTTGTAAAACATTTATAAAATTGCATGTATTCTCATCCCAAAAATAATAGATTTCAAAAGTGGAACTATAACTCACTTTCACGTATTTTCACTTTGTTGGAAAATAAGACTTGACCACTGGTCGATTCATGTACCTATAACAAATATGTACATATATATCAAAGTATGATCGCAATATATTCACAACATTTTTATTACATTTTAATGATTTAAGTTTGTTAAGTTAACAGTCCAACGTTAGTAATCTCCAACTAGTTATCCACAGTTAGATGTACAGAAATAAATTAATATATATTATCTCGAATCAATCCACAACCCAGGGTATACAAGTCTCAGGCTAGATTACAACTCAAAGTATATATATTATTTTGGAATCAACCTCAACCCTGTATAGCTAACTCAAGCATTACTGCATATAGAGTGTCTATGGTTGTTCAGAAATATATTATACAGATGGGTCGATATGATATGTCAAAACATTGTATACATGTCTATGGCATCCCAAGATTACATAATATATGTTAGAATACATGTGTAATACAATATAAGTTAGTTAAGTTATGATTTGTATATATTTACAACAAGCAAAATTATCCAATCTTGTTTTACCCATAACTTCTTCGTTTTAAATCCGTTTTAAGTGATTCAAGTTGCTATGGTTTCATAATGAACTGAAATTTATGAAACTAAATAGAAATAGTATAATTTTGTAGTCAGAAATAAAAGTTACAAGTCTTTTTTGTAGAGGTAGTCATTTCAGTCGAAAGAACGACGACTTGATGACCATTTTGAAAAACATAATTCCACTTTGAGTTTAACCATGATTTTTGGATATAGTTTCATGTTCATAAGAAAAATCATTTTGCTGGAAGTATAGCTTTTAAATCAAAGTTTATCATAGTTTTTAATTATCCAAACCAAAACAGCTGTAACGACCCGGCTTTTTCGACTTGCTTTTGTGCTTTCGCGAAACTGTGTATTTGTGCATACTGTGCTATTTTATACTCTGAAATCTTACTACATGTGGATTACTTTCATTTATATGTTAAAACGTGCCTTTGAGTACGTAGGATACTTAACTTGATCACCGGAAGCCTTTATGACCGTTAGTGTCACTTGACGTTTCGAACAAACTGTACTGCGTACACGTTTAACTTTTGTCGTAATCGGAATATTATGACTATGAAATCTTAATTATTATTTTATAATAATAATTACTTGGGTTATTGGATGCTTAATTACGCGTAGTAATTTACTTATGCTTACTAGTTAGTCTTGTTGGACTTTCTACCTTGTTGGGCCTTAGCCCACCCTACACTAGTTAGTGGACTATTTAATTAGCTCAATTATTATTAGCTAGTGAACCATTAATATGTAAGATAAATTCCCATTTATTAGAGGGAACATGCTAGCATTTATGTCAAGTATTATCCTTAATGTTGCATGAGATCCTAACATAAGCACCAACTTTAGACAACCATTAACCAAAAAGTAAAAAGTTGTCCCCCTTGTCCCCCACCATATCCAACGTCCACCATCACCCTCCCACCTCCTCACCACCTATAAATACAAGCCTTATTCCATCCATTTTATACTTGCTTTCATTTGTAATTTACACACACTCACTCTCTAATTCTCTCTCTAGTTCTTTCTCTCTCTAAAAAGTGTAAGTATTGATTTTTCTTCTTCTTCTTCTTCCTCTCTCTCTCTCACAAATTCATCATCATCATCATCATGGGTCTAGCTTTTTAGCTTTGATCTTGATTACATCTTGTAGATTTAAACTTAGATTTGAATCCTTCAAGAACACGGAAGATTCAAGCTTTCTAGCTTTGAATCTTCACCTACTTTGTAGATCTATATATTTTTTTAACTTTAATCTTGCTATTTTGTTATAAAGATTCAAACTTTTGTTTGTAATCTTCATGTAACTTAAAGATCCAAGCTTTATGCTTCAAGATCTTCAAGAACAACCAAGATGCAAGCTTTCTAGCTTGAATCTTCATATCTTTTGTTGGATCTAAGTTTCCTAACTTATGATCTCATTATTTTGTTATAAGGATCAAAACTTGTGTTTATGGTTGATAATGCTAAAAACGAACATATATTTCATAGCATTATCCCTCAAGAAAGACAAGCTTTTAGTTGCAATTGTCCTATTTACAAGTAATATTCGTTTAAATAATAAAAGGTGAAGACAAAAGACAGATTCGACGAATTGAAGACGCAAGCGATCAAAAAGATCAAAAGTACAAAGTACAATCAAAGTGGTTCCAATTATTGATAAGAAACGTCTCAAAATTACAAGAGTAAAAGACGTAAAACGCAAAGTACAAGATATTAAATTGTACGCAAGGACGATCGAAAATCCGGAACAGGGACCAAAGTCAACTCTCAACGCTCGACGCAACGGACTAAAAATTACAAGTCTACTATGTACAAGAATAAAATATAATATTTAAATAATTATATAAATTATTTATATATTATATATTATAATAAAAACCGTCGGCAAATCTAGGATCCAAAGTCTGTGAGCTGGTTTTCAGACCTCCGCACTCGCGGTACTTTTGTGAAGGAAACTACCACATCGCGGTACTCTACAGTACGAAGTGGGCCTATAAAAGGCAACGAATTCTGCACCAAAAACACATCCTTTTATCTATCTATCTCAACGTGTGTATATATATATATATATATATATATATATATATATATATATATATATATATATATTATAATTTTAATTTTAATTTTAAATCTAATAATAAAGGTATGTTAGCGAATGTTGTAAGGGTATAAGTCGAAATTCTGTCCGTGTAAAGCTACGCTATTTTTAATCACTGTAAGTTATGATTAATGTTATTTTTAATTTAATGTCTCGTAGCTAAGTTATTATTATGCTTATTTAATACCGAAGTAATCGTAATGTTGGGCTAAATATTAAAATTGGGTAATTGGGCTTTGTACCATAATTGGGGTTTGGACAAAAGAACGACACTTGTGGAAATTAGACTATGGGCTATTAATGGGCTTTATATTTGTTTAACTAAATGATAGTTTGTTAATTTTAATATAAAGATTTACAATTGGACGTACCTATAAATAACCATATACACTCGATCGGACACGATGGGCGGGATATTTATATGTACGAATAATTGTTCATTTAACCGGACACGGGAATGGATTAATAGTTAATAGACTTATTAAAACAGGGGTGAAATTATGTACAAGGACACTTGGCGTAATTGTTAACAAAGTATTAAAACCTTGGGTTACACGCAGTCGATATCCTGGTGTAATTATTAAACAAAGTATTAAGACCTTATTACAGTTTAAGTCCCCAATTAGTTGGAATATTTGACTTCAGATATAAGGATAATTTGACGAGGAAACTCGCACTTTATATTTATGACTGATGGACTGTTATGGACAAAAACCAGACGGACATATTAAATAATCCAGGACAAAGAACAAATTAACCCATGGGAATAAACTAAAATCAACACGTCAAACATCATGATTACGGAAGTTTAAATAAGCATAATTCTTTTATTTTCATATTTAATTGCACTTTTAATTATCGCAGTTTTATTTATTGTCATTGTATTTAATTGCACTTTTAATTATCGTACTTTTTAATTATCGCAATTTTCTTTTCTCGCACTTTTATTTATCACAATTTCATTATCGTTATTTACTTTACGTTTTAAATTAAGTTGTATTTATTTTTAATATTTTACATTAGATTTTAACTGCGACTAAAGTTTTAAAAATCGACAAACCGGTCATTAAACGGTAAAAACTCCCTTTTTATAATAATAATATTACTTATATATATTTGTATTTTTATAAGATTAAAACTAATATAGCGTTAAGCTTGTTTAAGTGTATCCCTGTGGAACGAACCGGACTTACTAAAAACTACACTACTGTACGATTAGGTACACTGCCTATAAGTGTTGTAGCAAGGTTTAGGTATATCCACTCTATAAATAAATAAATAACTTGTGTAAAATTGTATTGTATTTTAATAGTATTTTGTTGTAAAAATAATACTATTTCCTAGTACACCTCGCATACACCAAGTATTTTTGGCGCCACTGCCGGGGACATATAAATGCCGAAAGCGCAACGCTACATAAAAAAAAGATTTTTATAAAAGTCTTTATTAAGTTTATTTTTTATAAAAATATAAATTTTAAAAATAATAAAAATATAAAAATAAAAGAAAAAGAAAAATATATATATTTATTTTTAAGTTTAGTTAAATTAAAAAGGTTTGTTTTTATTCATTGTGAAAAAGTTATAAAAAAATAAGTTTTTTTTACTTAATTTAAAAATAGAAAACAAAATTAAAATAAAAAAAATAAATAAAAACACTGAACCTGCACGAGCACCTCATCTGATCTGTATCTGAAGTATCCACACTCGCGGTACTTTAAGCCAGCTAGGATCTGCACTCACGGAGCTTTCTGATAGGTCAAACCTCAGCCAGCATTAATTACGATTTAGGGTTTAATTTAATAAATATTATTATTATTAAACCCTAATTAGGGTTAGATTATTTAATTAGTTAATTTAGTTTTTATTTAATTTGTATTTTAAGTTTAATTAGTTTAATTAAATTATAAAATTACTAGTTTTATAAAATAAATAATATAAAAATAACATTTTTATAAAAATTGTACTTTTTACAACTATAAGTTTTATTTTTAAAATTTCGTATCTTTTTAATTGTTTATCGTAAAATTTATATTTTTCGCTCGTATTTAGTTTTAAGACATAGTTTTTGCCATAGTTATTATTACTTCTAGATTTTTAGGATTTGCCGTAAAATCCCTTAAGTGCTTTTTCTTTAGACTAAGATTTAAGTGCTTTAGAATTTTGCGACGCCGTTTTTTTTATATTTTAGTACCTTTTTAAGATATTGCCATTTGGGATATAGTTTTTCTTTTAAGTTTTAGTATTTTTAGATGCAACTTTTAATTCTTAGTTTTTAGTTCCTTTTTAAGTTTCGACGCTCTACTTTCTTATTTTTATTTTTCGACGCCTTTTATTTTTCGACGTTTTTCGACGCGCTCTTTTTCTTTCTTATTTCTCTACATTCTAGTTTTAGGACTTAGAATTTTCTATTTCTTCTCTAATATTTCTTTAAATTTCAACGAAAAATTATTTTAAACGGTTAAATTGATAGACATCAAAATTTTCTGGTTCGTAGTAATAGTTGGATTTGTATGTGGACCGGGTTATTGGAGCCAAACAGTACTCAATTATATTGAGACCAAACGAATCTGCCACTCTGCTGCATCTTTTGGCTATTCAAAACGTGGGCAAAATTAGAAAAGTCTATTAATTTGATAACTTATATAATTTTTCTTATTTTTATAACTAATAGGATATTCAGTGAACGCACCGAGCAAAACGTTCACCACCTTTTGTACGTTCACCACCTGTAACTCGATCAAGACATCTAGCAAATATTGTCGCCGATGATTTTTCTTTAGAATCGTCATCCAGTCGACCAAGTACTCCAATTCAAATTTCCGATAATCCATTTTTTGAACCCGACCTCACAATTGAGAATCCAGAGAATATTCAGGGACAATTCATAGATCCTGAACCACTAATCTTTCCTCCGGAACCACCAATAATTCAAACAGAGATTGTTGAGGAACCAACCATTAGATCAGAATCCTTTAGTGATTCAGATTCAACAAATTCAATCATGGAAAATCTGAAACCTTTAAATATGGAAGACCGAATGCGAGCTAAACGCACTGGCCAAGGTCACGCAATTACTCAACCTGACATTAATGCGCCAGATTATGAAATCAAAGGACAAATTCTACACATGGTGACTAATCAATGCCAATTTAGTGGTGCGCTGAAGGAAGATCCAAATGAACATCTTCATACATTTAATAGAATCTGCACTCTATTTAAAATAAGAGAAGTTGAAGATGAACAGATATATCTCATGTTATTTCCCTGGACTTTAAAGGGAGAAGCCAAAGATTGGTTAGAATCGTTACCTGAAGGGGCGATTGATACATGGGACGTTTTAGTTGAAAAATTTCTTAAACAATTCTTTCCGGCATCTAAAGCCGTAAGACTTCAAGGAGAAATTGTTACGTTTACACAGAAGCCAAATGAAACTCTATATGAGGTGTGGACCAGATTTGGAAAGTTATTGAGAGGATGTCCGCAACATGGTTTAGACACCTGTCAAATAGTACAAATATTCTACCAAGGATGCGACATCACTACAAGAAAAGACATAGATATAGCAGCTGGTGGTTCTATTATGAAGAAAATAGAAACTGATGCTTATAAAATTATTGATAACACTGCTTCCCACTCACATGAGTGGCACCAAGAAAAAGATATCGTTAGATCATCTAAAGTAGCTAGAGCCAATTCTAGCCATGACTTAGATTCCATTTTCGCAAAGATAGATGCTGTCGAGAGACGAATGGAAAAGATGACTAAAGATATTCACTCAATACGAATTAGTTGTGAGCAGTGTGGAGGACCACATTTGACAAAAGATTTTCTCATTATTGAACTAACAATGGAACAAAGAGAGAATGTTTCATATCTAAACCAAAGGCCTGGAAATAATTATCAGAATAATTATCAACCGCCAAGACCGATCTACAATCAAAACCAGAATTATAATCGAAATGTTCCATACAACAACCAACAAGGTCCTAGCAATCAACAAGTATCCAATAATACTTACAATCAGCAAAGTCCTAATTTTCAAAACAAACCACCACAAACCGATGATAAAAAGCCAAATTTAGAAGATATGATGTCGAAGCTAGTTGAATCTCAAACACAGTTTTTCACATCTCAGAAACAAACCAATGAACAAAATGCTGAAGCATTTAGAAATCAACAAGCTTCTATTCAAAATTTGGAACAAGAAGTGAGCAACCTAGTAAGGTTGATAGGTGAAAGAAAACCGGGAAGTTTACCTAGCGATACAAATGCTAACCCCCGGAATGAAACAGCTAAAGCCATTACCACAAGAAGTGGTATTACACTTAAACCACCTGAAATACCTGTAATTTCTGATGAAGCTATTCCTACTCCATAAGAACCACAACCTGAGCAAGATAAGGAAAAAGAACTGGTAGTTTAAAAGGTTAATGAAGACAACACAGTTAAGGCTAAACCTTATGTTAAACCATACCAACCACCACTTCCTTACCCGAATAAAATGAGAAAAGAGAGACTTGAAGCCGAGCAATCCAAATTCTTGGATATATTTAAACAGATAAATGTCAATCTTCCTTTCATTGATGTGATTTCAGGAATGCCTAAATATGCTAAATTCTTGAAAGATCTAATCACAAATAGAAAGAAAATGGAAGAACTCTCGGCTGTTACTATGAATGCTAATTGTTCAGCAGTGCTGTTGAATAAGATACCAGAAAAACTATCTGATCCAGGAAGTTTCACAATTCCATGTTTTCTAGATAGTCTTAGTTCAATAGAAGCATTGGCAGATTTAGGTGCTAGTATAAATTTAATGCCGTATTCACTATACGCTAAATTAGACCTTGGAGAATTGAAACCAACACGAATAAGCATACAACTAGCCGATCCATCAGTAAAATATCCTAGAGGGATAATGGAGAACATGCTAGTTAAAGTTGGTTCTTTAGTATTTTCAGTAGATTTTGTTATTCTGGACATGGAAGAAGATTCTCAAGTTCCTCTCATATTAGGAAGACCATTCTTAAACACGGCTAAAGCAATGATAGACGTGTTTGGTAAAAAATTGACCCTAAGTATAGAGGACGAGAGTGTTACCTTTTCAGTTGATAGAGCAATGCAACAACCGCAATCTGTGGATGATACATGTTATTATATTCAAACTATAGAATCACATGCAGAATTGTTAGAAGAATTTCCAGAATTACAAGGAACAGGAGAATGTTCTTTAGGAGAAGGAACTGACCCAATTGATGAAACTGAAATGTTAGCTATACTTATGGCTAATGGATATGAACCAACAACAGAAGAAATTCAAATGATAAAAGAGGAAGACAGATATCGATATAAATCATCGATAGAAGAACCACCGACATTAGAGTTAAAGCCACTTCCAAACCATTTGGAATATGCTTATTTACATGGTGAATCTGAATTACCTGCAATAATATCGTCTTCTCTTACTGAAAATGAAAAATCTCAACTCATTTCTGTGCTAAAAGCTCATAAAACAGCCATTGCATGGAAAATTCATGATATTAAAGGAATAAGTCCTTCGTATTGCACACATAAAATCGTTATGGAAGAAGGTCATAAAACGTATGTGCAACGCCAACAAAGACTAAATCCGAATATGCAAGATGTTGTTAAGAAAGAAATTATTAAACTACTTGATGCAGGTTTAATTTATCCAATTTCTGATAGTCAATGTGTAAGCCCAGTTCAATGCGTGCCTAAGAAGGGTGGCATGACTGTCATTACAAATGAGAAAAATGAGCTTATTCCTACTAGGACTGTAACAGGATGGCGTGTATGTATTGATTATAGAAAATTAAATGATGCCACCAGAAAAGATCACTTTCCCTTACCTTTTATTGATCAAATGTTGGAAAGATTAGCCGGAAATAGTTACTATTGTTTCCTTGATGGTTTTTCCGGATATTTTCAAATTCCAATAGCACCCGAGGACCAAGAGAAAACCATGTTCACGTGCCCTTATGGTACTTTTGCTTACAAACGAATGCCATTTGGACTTTACAACGCCCCTGCAACCTTTCAAAGGTGCATGATGGCAATTTTTCACGACATGATAGAAGAATGCATGGAAGTTTTCATGGATGACTTTTCAGTCTTCGGTGATACTTTTGAAACATGTCTAGTTAATCTGGAACGAATGCTTATTAGATGCGAACAATCAAATCTAGTTCTCAATTGGGAGAAATGCCATTTCATGGTTAAAGAAGGCATCGTTCTTGGACATAAAATTTCAAAGGAAGGAATTGAAGTGGATAGAGCTAAATTAGATGTAATTGCTAAACTTCCACATCCCACCAATGTTAGAGGAGTTAGGAGTTTTCTAGCGCATGCCGGTTTTTACCGACGTTTCATAAAAGATTTTTCTAAAATTGCCACTCCTATGAATAAACTCCTAGAAAAGGATGCTCCATTCATCTTTTCAGACGAATGTATCAAATCTTTTAATATTCTTAAAGAGAAACTCACTAATGCGCCGATCATGATAACTCCAAATTGGAATCTACCGTTTGAACTTATGTGCGATTCAAGTGATTTTGCAATGGGAGCCGTTTTATGACAAAGGATTGAAAAACGATTTCAACCTATATATTATGCTAGTAAGACGTTACAAGGAGCACAAACAAACAACACAACTACTGAAAAATAACTCCTTGCTATTGTCTTTGCTTTTGACAAATTTCGATCATATCTCATTCTAGCTAAAACGGTGGTCTATACCGACCATTCTGCTCTTAAATACCTATTTTCGAAACAAGATGCTAAACCAAGATTAATCCGTTGGATCTTACTCTTACAAGAGTTCGATATTGAAATCCGAGACAAAAAAGGAGCATAAAATCTCGTCGCTGATCATCTTTCTCGTCTTGAAAATCCTGAATTAGAAGTTCTAAATGAATCAGCCATACAAGACAACTTTCCTGATGAATATCTATTGAAGATAGATTATAATGAAATTCCATGGTTTGCAGACTATCCAAACTACTTAGTATGTGGATTCCTTAAAAAAGGATTATTGTACCAAAAGCGAAAGAAATTCTTTAGTGATATAAAACACTATTTCTGGGAAGATCCACATTTGTTTAAAAGTTGTCCCGATGGAATAATACGCCGATGTGTATTCGGAGATGAAGCTAGTAAAATTTTAAACCATTGTCACACAGGACCAACAGGAGGGCATTATGGGCCTCAACTCACAGCAAGAAAAGTTTACGATGCTAGATTCTATTGGCCTACAATTTTCAAAGATGCACATCTTCTTTGCAAATCCTGTGATGCTTGTCGAAGGGCCGGAAAAATAAGTCAACGTGATGAAATGCCACAAAATTTCATTCAAGTATGTGAAGTATTTGACATTTGGGGTATTGACTTTATGGGTCCATTTCCAAAATCTCATAATAATATTTACATTCTCGTTGCCATTGATTATGTATCTAAATGGGCGGAAGCACAAGCTCTCCCAACTAACGATGCACGAATTGTAGTCAACTTTTTAAAACGTCTTTTTGCAAGGTTTGGAACACCGAAAGCTTTAATAAGTGATCGGGGAACTCATTTCTGTAATAATCAACTTGAGAAAGTTCTTAAAAGATATGGAGTAACTCATAAAATATCCACTGCTTATCATCCACAAACAAGTGGGCAAGTTGAAAATACCAACCGAGCTTTAAAACGTATTCTAGAGAAAACCGTAGGATCAAATCCAAAGGAATGGTCCATTAAATTGGAGGATGCACTCTGGGCTTTTAGAACAGCCTACAAAACTCCAATTAGTACCACACCTTTTAAACTCGTTTACGGAAAAGCATGTCATCTTCCAGTAGAAATTGAACACAAAGCATTTTGGGCTTTGAAGACATGTAATCTTGATTTACATGAAGCTGGACGTCTACGTTTAAGTCAACTAAACGAATTAGAAGAATTAAGACATGAAGCATATGAAAATTCGTTAATCTATAAGGAAAGAATGAAGAAATGACATGATAAAAGAATCAGAAGTTCAAAAGAATTTAAAGAAGGAGACATAGTTCTTCTTTTCAATTCACGATTCAAGCTATTTCCTGAAAAATTGAAATCAAGATGGTCTGGACCATTTATAGTCAAAAGAGTTTTCCCGTACGGAACAGTAGAATTAATAAATTCAAATGGGATTGAATTTAAGGTTAATGGTCACAGAGTTAAACATTACGTAGATAGTCCAATGGAAGTTGACAACGAAGTTAATCACAATTTCGACACCACAGCTAACTAAGTGTAGGGAGAATCAAGTCTTTAAAAGATAATATGTATTTCTGTTAAAGTTAGATGTTCTGTTTTAGTGTAGTTCTCGAAAATGGAATCCGAATGGTCTTTCCCTAGCAGACCCTAAAGAACTAGTCTTCTCCCCCCATTCTGAATTTTTATTTTTTTTAGGTTTTACGAGATGAAGACTTCCTGTGAACTAAACCATGGTCTAATGCTACACGCTTTGATCACTAAACGTAATAATGACACCCTTCCAAGTGAAATAGTATCATTAATCAGAGGTAAATTGGATGGAGTAAGAAAAGAATCCAGGAACGAAAATAATAAGTTACAATTTGGTAAAGGAAAATCAAAATTCGCAGCGAAAAGAAGAGCACGACACCTTGAAAGATGTCACAAATGCGGAAAATGGTCACACGAAGGTAAATGTTCAAATAATCAAACCTATTCAAATACCGAATTTGTTACTTTATGAAGAGATGGACCGTTCATATGTTTAGAAGAAAAAACGTTGAATGCTCGAGGTTACGCCTATGTGGCTATGGAAAATCAATTAGTGTGACTATCTTATGAGTGGGCTAGAGCATATCACTAAGAATACTATTTCACAGGTAAGTATGTACCGTTTTTATTTTTATTTTTATTTTTAACCTTTTGATAATAAACGCTAATTTGTTCGCTATAAAGTATTAAATTGGTATTCGATAAAATTAAGTCTTGCGACCGAAATTATTGATATCATACAAAAATTTATTACATCACTGCGAAATTTACCGTTTATTCTTAAGGTATAAATATCTTTAATTAATCAACCCAAAATATTTCAAAAATTCGTCATGAGTTAAATTAGGTCATGGAACCGAAATTACTTTACCGAAAAGAGGGGCGCATATTTTTGATAATATTTGAATGATTAAAGTGGGATAAAAGCCAAAAAGATTTTTAATTTTATTTTTACTTTGTTTTTAAAATTAATATATAAATATTAAATTGATATTTTAAACTTTTTAAAATCAATATATTTAAGTTTGTAAATATTTGGAAAATTAATATTTTTAATATAAGTTTGTATGTATAAAACCAAAAATATAATATAAGTTTAGTGTGAATTTTTAAATTTTATTAATATGAATTTTTAAAGCTATGCATTTTTAAATTTAAGTTTGGTGTGAATTTTAAAACAAAAATGTACTTTATTTTGTTAAGTTAAAAATATGATTTTTAAAATTCGTCGTGAGTTGAAGACTAGGTCGTTGAACCGAAATTGCTCTACCCAAGGGAGGGACGAGAACTTTTATTATCATTATTTTTAATCTTATGAAATTAAAGTATGCCAAAAACATTAAAAAACCCAAAAATCTTTGCTTTTAAAACAACGCTTTAAAAATGACGAAATTTTAAAATTTTGTCGAGGGACGGACTAGGACATCGTTCCGAAACGCCCTCATCCTAAAAAGAAACAAATTTTTAAAATTTAATTTAATTATATGTTTTAAAAAGTGTAAGGTTTTATAAAAAAAAAAAAAAACAACCGCACTCGCGGTACTTTGTGGGTACCCACATCCGCACTCGCGGTGGGTGCAAAACCCAGTCAGATAAACTGGTAGAACAGACCAGTTTCCACACCCCATCCCATTTTATTTTTTTTCTACGAAAAATACACACAAACCACTCCCAATTTCGCGATTTTTCACCGATAAACATCAAATTTTTTGCTAAAATCATGTTGAGAAGGATGCTACCAAGAAGTTACTCAAGAAAATCGGTAATTTCTACATCTAAACACCATTTAATTCGGGTTATTAGTGTTCTTGAACAAAAATATTCATAATTTGATTTTGATGATTTCTAGTGTAATTGTGTTTAAATTGATTGTATATTATGCTTGTATAACCTAGATTGATGCTATTTAACATGATTAGAAGCCTTAAACTTCAATTTTTGAGTAATCTAGGGTTTGTGTTCTTGAGCAAAATTGGGGCTTTTTGATATAAACGGGTTATGGCCGAATTTTGTTGTTAATCTATACTAAATTGAGTAGTGTAACATGTTTAGGTTGCTAAATGATCAAAACTTTGATCCTAAACATGATTTTCAAGAATTAAAGTGGACTTTTTGAGTCAAAAATGCATGAACTCAATTTAATTGATATGAATGCCAATTGGAACTTGTTTAATTGCCAGTAATGATTATTTTGACATGTTATTTGAGATAAAAGCTAAAGATCATTGTATACATTCTCATATATGTTCATTTGTAAAAGTGTAGAATTGTTAATATTATGAAAATGTGTATAAAGTTTAATATAGATTAAACATGTCATTGTAATTGTTTTGATTTATGATTTTGCTAACACTAATGCATATTTGGATGCACAAAAATTGTGTTTGATATGTTTTGGAGACTGAAAGGGGTGAATCTTCATTCGCATCTCAGGCTCACAATGCTACTCCTGAGAATGCAGCAGAACAGGAGATTAATAACCTATATAGACAAGATCTACCGCATCAATACATTCCATATTCAAATATAGAATTGGCAGATTTACATCCTAATTTAAGGTTTGATCGACATTGGATAGATTATCCAAAATACCAGAGGAACTTGCACACCCTACAGTCTAATGTTGTTGAAGTACCTAGAGTCATAGATTGGGAACCATTAGAAACAGTTAGATTGGCCGGTCCAATCAGAGAATTACTTACACAAAGGTATGGTAATTCTACTTTTACTGATTGGGAACGTTTGTTTAATATACGTAGGAGTGTATATAGAGAATGGTGTGTGGAGTTATTGTGTAGTATTGAAATAAATGATCGGGTATCTACCTTAACCGATCGTAGTTTTATTAGATTTTTATTAGGAGGAGTGATGCGCCATATGTCTCTACTAGACATGGCTCAGGCTTTGTGTATATATACGCCTGAGGAGTTGGCATCTACTGATTGTCAAGGGTTGATACTTAATGGTAGGAGAATTGATGAGAATTTTGATATGAATGGTGTATGGAGTAGAATGACTAGGCATACACGATTTCGTAGGGGGAATAACTCTTATACTGATATTGATAGAGCTGAGCTAAGAGTAATCCATAGGTTCTTAGCAAATTCGATTACACAGCGAGGTAAGAACAAAGAGAAAGTAAATGAGAATGATTTATTTTATCTCATGTGTATTCGAGACCCACAAAGCGCTGTGAGTATACCTTATTGTGTGGGTTATTATTTATCAGCTATAGTTAAGAGTATACGGCCTAATGGGATAATAGTGTAGTGACCCGAACTTTTCCATGTTTATATATATATTAAATGAAATTGTTATTTACATGATTAAGTTTTTCCAACATGTTAAGCAATCAAACTTGTTAAGACTTGATTAATTGAAATAGGTTTCATATAGACAATTGACCACCCAAGTTGACCGGTGATTCACGAACGTTAAAACTTGTAAAAACTATATGATGACATATATATGGTTATATATATAGTTAACATGATATTATGATAAGTAAACATATCATTAAGTATATTAATAATGTACTACATATGTAAAAACAAGACTACTAACTTAATGATTTTGAAACGAGACATATATGTAACGATTATCGTTGTAACGACATTTAATGTATATATATCATATTAAGAGATATTTGTACATCATAATATCATGATAATATAATAATTTAAAATCTCATTTGATATTATAAACATTGGGTTAACAACATTTAACAAGATCGTTAACCTAAAGGTTTCAAAACAACACTTACATGTAACGACTAACGATGACTTAACGACTCAGTTAAAATGTATATACATGTAGTGTTTTAATATGTATTCATACACTTTTTAAAGACTTCAAGACACTTTTAAAAATACTTCTACTTAACAAAAATGCTTACAATTACATCCTCGTTCAGTTTCATTAACAATTCTACTCGTATGCACCCGTATTCGTACTCGTACAAAACACAGCTTTTAGATGTATGTAGTATTGGTATATACACTCCAATGATCAGCTCTTATCAGCCCATGTGAGTCACCTAACACATGTGGGAACCATCATTTGGCAACTAGTATGAAATATCTCATAAAATTACAAAAATATGAGTAATCATTCATGACTTATTTACATGTAAACAAAATTACAAATCATTTATATCTAATCCATATACCAACGACCAAAAACACCTACAAACACTTTCATTCTTCAATTTTATTCATCTAATTAATCTCTCTCAAGTTCTATCTTCATGTTCTAAGTGTTCTTCATAAATTCTATAAGTTCTAGTTTCATAAAATCAAGAATACTTCCAAGTTTGCTAGCTTACTTCCAATCTTGTAGAGTGATCATCCAACCTCAAGAAATCTTTATTATTTATAGTAATATATCTTTCTAATACAAGGTAATACTCATATTCAAACTTTGATTCAATTCCTATAACTATAACAATCTTATTTCGAGTGGAAATCTTACTTGAACTTGTTTTCGTATCATGATTCTGCTTCAGGAACTTTCAAGCCATCCAAGGATCCTTTAAAGCTAGATTCATTTTTATCATTTCTAGTAGCTTTATCCAGAAAACTTGAGGTAGTAATGATGTTCATAACATCATTCGATTCATACATATAAAGCTATCTTATTCGAAGGTTTAAACTTGTAATCACTAGAACGTAGTTTAGTTAATTCTAAACTTGTTCGCAAAAAAAGTTAATCCTTCTAACTTGACTTTTAAAATAAACTAAACACATGTTCTATATCTATATGATATGCTAACTTAATGATTTAAAACCTGGAAACACGAAGAACACTGTAAAACCGGACATACGCCGTCGTAGTAACACCACGGGCTGTTTTGGGTTAGTTAATTAAAAACTATGATAAACTTTGATTTAAAAGTTGTTCTTCTGGGAAAATTATTTTTCTTATGAACATGAAACTATATCCAAAAATCATGGTTAAACTCAAAGTGGAAGTATGTTTTCTAAAATGGTCATCTAGACATCGTTCTTTCGACTGAAATGACTACCTTTACAAAAACGACTTGTAACTTATATTTCTAACTATAAACCTATACTTTTTCTGTTTAGATTCATAAAATAGAGTTCAATATAAAACCATAGCAATTTGATTCACTCAAAACGGATTTAAAATGAAGAAGTTATGGGTAAAACAAGATTGGATAATTTTTCTTGTTGTAGCAACGTGAAAATTGGTAACAAATCTATATTAATCATATCCTAGCTAACTTATATTGTATTATACATGTATTCTAATATATTATGTAATCTTGGGATACCATAGACACGTATGCAAATGTTTTGACATATCATATCGACCCATGTGTATATATTATTTGGAACAACTATAGACACTCTATATGCAGTAATGTGGGAGTTAGCTATACAGGGTTGAGGTTGATTTCAAAAATATATATACTTTGAGTTGTGATCTAGCCTGAGACGTGTATACACTGGGTCATGGATTGATTCAAGATAATATATATCAATTTTTTTCTGTACATCTAACGTTGGACAACTAGTTGTAGGTTACTAACGATGACAGCTGACTTAATAAACTTAAAACATCAAAACGTATTAAAAGTGTTGTAAATATATTTTGAATATACTTTGATATATATGTACATATTTGTTATAGGTTCGTGAATCGACCAGTGGCCAAGTCTTACTTCCCGACGAAGTAAAAATCTGTGAAAGTGAGTTATAGTCCCACTTTTAAAATCTAATATTTTTGGGATGAGAATATATGCAGGTTTTATAAATGATTTACAAAATAGACACAAGTACGTGAAACTACATTCTATGGTTGAATTATCGAAATCAAATATACCCCTTTTTATTAAGTCTGGTAATCTAAGAATTAGGGAACAGACACCCTAATTGACGCGAATCCTAAAGATAGATCTATTGGGCCTAACAAACCCCATCCAAAGTACCGGATGCTTTAGTACTTCGAAATTTATATCATATCCGAAGTGTGTCCCGGAATGATTGGGATATTCTTATATATGCATCTTGTTAATGTCGGTTACCAGGTGTTCACCATATGAATGATTTTTATCTCTATGTATGGGATGTATTTTGAAATATGAAATCTTGTGGTCTATTGTTACGATTTGATATATGTAGGTTAAACCTATAACTCACCAACATTTTTTTTGTTGACGTTTTAAGCATGTTTATTCTCAGGTGATTATTAAGAGCTTCCGCTGTCGCATACTTAAATAAAGACAAGATTTGGAGTCCATGCTTGTATGATATTGTGTAAAAACTGCATTCAAGAAACTTATTTCGTTGTAACATATTTGTATTGTAAACCATTATGTAATAGTCGTGTGTAAACATGATATTTTAGATTATCATTATTTGATAATCTACGTAACGCTTTTTAAACCTTTATTGATGAAATAAAGGTTATGGTTTGTTTTAAAATGAATGCAGTCTTTGAAAAACGTCTCATATAGAAGTCAAAACCTCGCAACGAAATCAATTAATATGGAACGTTTTGAATCAATAAGAACGGGACATTTCAGTTGGTATCCGAGCGTTGGTCTTAGAGAACCAGAATTTTGCATTAGTGTGTCTTATCGAGTTTGTTAGGATGCATTAGTGAGTTTGGACTTCGACCGTGTTTTCTTTAAAAATGATTGCTTAACAAATTTTGTTGGAAACTATATATTTTTAACATGTGAATATTATGTGATATATTAATCTCTTAACACGTTTTTATTATGTGATAGATGTATACCTCTAGAACAAGTCTCATTGACTCACCTAATAATAATGAAGAGTCAAATGTAAATTGGAATGATTCGTGGACTGATTCACAAGTTCCCGAAGAGGAACCGGAAGAAGAGTCAGAACCGGAAGAAGAATCGGAACCGGAAGAAGAATCAGAACCGGAAGAAGAAAAAGAACCAGTGGGGGAAATAATAAAACGGTTAAGTAGAAGAAAATCTTCAACCAATCGACCAAAGTTAATTATGGTCAATGGTGTTTCCGCCAAGGAAGCAAAGTATTGGGAGGATTACCAATTCTCCGATGAATCGGATCCCGACAAGGATTCCGATGATGTTATAGAAACTACCCCAACACAATTTAATAAGGCAAAAGAGAACAATAAGGGAAAGGGCATAAAAATGGAGAAATTTGATTCCAAACCCGATGAACTTTATATGTATCATCAACACCCGTATTTCTTAAGTTGTGACAATAACCCGGGAACCTCTAAACCACCAGGTTTTTCTAAACCAATGTGGAAAACGACGGCTCGTATTAGGGGAACATCATATATCCCTAGAAACTTGGCAAAATGAACCAAAACTGAAGAAGAAGAAATGAGCGAGTCGGAATAAGATAGTTGTATTCGTGTGGTGTAATATATGTAATATAGTGTGCTTATGCTTTATGATATATGTAAAAATTGCTTGTATTAATAAGTATTTTTTATGAATCTAACTCTTGTCTATTTTACAGTATAAAAACACAAAATGGATAGACAACCCAATATTTTAAGAGACCTACCCGGAGACATGATTGATGAAATCTTGTCTAGAGTCGGTCAGAATTCCTCGGCACAACTATTTAAGGCGAGATCAGTTTGTAAGACATTTGAAGAACGTTCCAAGAATGCCTTGGTTTATAAAAGGCTTTCGTTCGAAAGATGGGGGATATCACATTGGGAAATCCATAAGTTACGATGTGTTTACTTTGACGCATATATTGCGGGGAACCCAAATGCTATTTTACGCAACGGGTTAAGAAATTATTTTGACTCAATATATCCGAATATAGGACTTCGTGATTTAGAAAAAGCGGCTAACATGCAACATAAAGAAGAATGTTATGCTTACGAGTTAGTAATGTTCGCTTCTCACCAAAGTGAGAACAAGAACATCGGGCTACAACTATTAAACAAAACGTTCCCACAAGTGACGGAGTCGGTAATTGGGGTAAGAAATGAAGTTTTTAGGTTATTACGAGACTGTTGGTCATTACGTAACCTTCATCCTTTTGACGACGTTACAACACATTGTCTTACTATCAGTCACAACGGTTATGTTCCATAAAACCAAGGATGGGAAGTGGTATTAGTAAAACCAGAATGCATGACTTGTTTCTGGACGTATGAATTACGTGTCTTTATTGCCTTTGCCGAACGCCTTATTTATTAACTAGAATTATCTTCGCAACTACTTTGTATCAAAGTTTTATGTGCTATATTTCATGCTATATGTAAAATAGCGGTATTGTAAGTTTGCAAGTTATTGTATAAAGGCTTGAATATGATATATTTTTTGTTTTTTTTTGTTTTTGTTTTTGTGATTAGTTATTCATATAGAATTGTAGTAGTTGAAATGGTATGTTAGCTACTAAGTATGAACTTAACGGGTAGGTACTACCCGAATTAAAGAGTATAAAATGCTAATATGAAGAAAGAGCTTTTATAAATAAGTTCATATTACGCTACGAAATACTATTGACTACTCTTGATATTCTATATGATTAACTCGTTTCATTTGACTATTTTGAAGGAAATGGCACCGACTACTAGACACACCTTGAATATGAGCGAAGAGGCATTTCATGCCTTTCTTGCTTCAAACATAGCCGCAGTACAGGCTGCGCTACATACCAACAATAACCTTGGATCTAGCAGTACAGGAAATCGTGTAGGATGCACCTACAAAGAATTCACTGCCTGCAAACCTTTGGAATTTGATGGAACCGAAGGACCGATCGGATTGAAACGGTGGACCGAGAAGGTCGAATCGGTGTTTGCCATAAGTAAGTGTACTGAAGAGGACAAAGTAAAGTACGCTACGCATACCTTCACAGGTTCTGCATTAACATGGTGGAATACCTATCTAGAGCAAGTGTGACAAGATGATGCTTACGCACTACCGTGGTTAGCATTCAAGCACTTGATGAACGAGAAGTACGTCCCAGAACCGAGGTCAACAAGCTCAAGGCAGAACTTAGAGGGTTACGAACCCAAGGATTTGATATTACCACGTACGAAAGACGATTCACAGAATTGTGCCTATTGTGTCCGAGAGCGTTCGAAGATGAGGAAGAGAAGATCGACGCGTTTGTGAAAGGATTACCGGAAAGAATCCAAGAAGATATAAGTTCACACGAGCCCGCCTCCATACAACAGGCATGTAGAATGGCTCACAAACTAGTGAACCAGATTGAAGAAAGAATTAAAGAACAGACTGCTGAAGAGGCCAATGTGAAGCAACTCAAAAGAAAGTGGGAGGAAAACGGTGTTAAGAATCACCAATACAACAACAACAGCAATTACAACAATAATCGCAACAACTATCCTAACAATTGCAACATCAATCGCAACTACAACAAATGGCCCAACAACAACAACAACAACAACAACAACAACAACAGCAACTACAACAATCATCCCAACAATAATAATAACCGCAACAACAACAACAACAATCAGAAGCAGCTATGCCAAAGGTGTGAAAAGTATCACTCGGGGTTCTGCACCAAATTTTGCAACAAGTGTAAAAGAAATGGTCATAGCGCGGCGAAGTGTGAGGTCTACGGACCAGGAGTTAACAGAACGAAAGGAACAAACGGTGTCGAAACGAGTAATGGCGGAGCAAGTAGTGTCGGAGCAAGTTATGCCAATGTAGTTTGTTATAAATGTGGAAAACCGGGCCACATTATTAGAAATTGCCCGAACCAGGAGAACACGAATGGACAAGGCTACAGAAGAGTTTTCAATATTAATGCGGCAGAGGCACAGGAAGACCCGGAACTTGTTACGGGTACGTTTCTTATTGACAATAAATCTGCTTACGTTTTATTTGATTCGGGTGCGGATAGAAGCTATACGAGTAGAGATTTTTATGCTAAATTAAGTTGTCCATTGACGCCTTTGGATAGTAAATTTTTACTCGAATTAGAAAATGGTAAATTAATTTCAGCAGATAATATATGTCAGAATCAAGAAATTAAACTGGTTAGCGAAACATTTAAGATTGACTTGATACCAGTAGAGTTAGGGAGTTTTGATGTGATAATCGGTATGGACTGGTTGAAAGAAGTGAAAGCAGAGATCGTTTGTTACAAAAATGCAATTCGCATTATACGAGAAAAAGGAAAACCCTTAATGGTGTACGGAGAAAAGGGCAACACGAAGCTACATCTTATTAGTAATTTGAAGGCACAAAAACTAATAAGAAAAGGTTGATATGCTGTTCTAGCACACGTCGAGAAAGTACAAACTGAAGAAAAGAGCATCAATGATGTTCCCGTCGCAAAAGAATTTCTCGATGTATTTCCGAAAGAATTACCGGGATTACCCCCACATCGATCTGTTGAATTTCAAATAGATCTTGTACCAGGAGCTGCACCAATAGCTCGTGCTCCTTACAGACTCGCACCCAGCGAGATGAAAGAACTGCAAAGCCAATTACAAGAACCTTTAGAGCGTGGTTTCATTCGACCAAGTACATCACCGTGGGGAGCTCCTGTTTTGTTTGTCAAGAAGAAAGATGGTACATTCAGGTTGTGTATCGACTACCGAGAGTTGAACAAACTTACCATCAAGAACCGCTACCCACTACCGAGAATCAATGACTTATTTGATCAACTATAAGGCTCATCTGTTTATTCAAAGATTGACTTACGTTCCAGGTATCATCAAATGCGGGTGAAAGAAGATGATATTCCAAAGACTGCTTTCAGAACACGTTACTGTCATTACGAGTTTATGGTCATGCCGTTTGGTTTAACTAATGCACCAGCTGTGTTCATGGACCTTATGAACCGAGTGTGTGGACCATACCTTGACAAGTTTGTCATTGTTTTCATTGATGACATACTTATTTACTCAAAGAATGACCAAGAACACGGTGAACATTTGAGAAAGGTGTTAGAAGTATTGAGGAAGGAAGAATTGTACGCTAAGTTTTCAAAGTGTGTATTTTGGTTGGAAGAAGTTCAATTCCTCGGTCACATAGTGAACAAAGAAGGTATTAAGGTGGATCCGGCAAAGATAGAAACTGTTGAAAAGTGGGAAACCCCGAAAACTCCAAAACACATACGCCAGTTTTTAGGACTAGCTGGTTACTACAGAAGGTTCATCCAAGACTTTTCCAGAATAGAAAAACCCTTGATTGCATTAATGCATAAAGGGAAGAAATTTGAATGGAAGGATGAACAAGAGAAAGCGTTTCAGTTATTGAAGAAAAAGCTAACTACGGCACCTATATTGTCATTGCCTCAAGGGAATGATGATTTTGTGATTTATTGTGATGCATCAAAGCAAGGTCTCAGTTGTGTATTAATGCAACAAACGAAGGTGATTGCTTATGCGTCTAGACAATTGAAGATTCACGAACAAAATTATACGACGCATGATTTGGAATTAGGCGCGGTTGTTTTTGCATTAAAGACTTGGAGGCACTACTTATATGGGGTCAAAAGTATTATATATACCGACCACAAAAGTCTTCAACACATATTTAATCAGAAACAACTGAATATGAGGCAGCGTAGGTGGATTGAATTGTTGAATGATTACGACTTTGAGATTCGTTACCACCCGATGAAGGCAAATGTGGTAGCCGACGCCTTGAGAAGGAAGGACAGAGAACCCATTCGAGTAAAATCTATGAATATAATGATTCACAATAACCTTACTACTCAAATAAAGGTGGCGAACAAGGAGTTTTAAAAGAGGGAAATTTAAAGGATGAAATACCCAAAGGATCGGAGAAGCATCTTAATATTCGGGAAGACGGAACCCGGTATAGGGCTGAAAGGATTTGGGTACCAAAATTTGGAGATATGAGAGAAATGGTACTTAGAGAAGCTCATAAAACCAAATACTCAATACATCCTGGAACGGGGAAGATATACAAGGATCTTAAGAAACATTTTTGGTGGCCGGGTATGAAAGCCGATGTTGCTAAATACGTAGGAGAATGTTTGACGTGTTCTAAAGTCAAAGCTGAGCATCAGAAACCATCAGGTCTACTTCAACAACCCAAAATCCCGGAATAGAAATGGGAAAACATTACCATGGATTTCATCACTAAATTGCCAAGGACTGCAAGTGGTTTTGATACTATTTGGGTAATAGTTGATCGTCTCACCAAATCAGCACCCTTCCTGCCAATAAGAGAAGATGACAAGATGGAGAAGTTAGCACGACTGTATTTGAAGGAAGTCGTCTCCAGACATGGAATACCAATCTCTATTATCTCTGATAGGGATGGCAGATTTATTTCAAGATTGTGGCAGACATTACAGCAAGCATTAGGAACTCGTCTAGACATGAGTACTGCCTATCATCCACAAACTGATGGGCAGAGCGAAAGGACAATACAAATGCTTGAAGACATGCTACGAGCATGTGTTATTGATTTCAAAAACAGTTGGGATCGACATCTACCGTTAGCAGAATTTTCCTACAACAACAGCTACCATTCAAGCATTGAGATGGCGCTGTTTGAAGCACTTTATTGTAGAAAGTGCAGGTCTCCAATTTGTTGGAGTGAAGTGGGGGATAGACAGATTACGGGTCCGGAGATAATACAAGAAACTACCGAGAAGATCATTCAAATTCAACAACGGTTGAAAACCGCCCAAAGTCGACAAAAGAGCTACGCTGACATTAAAAGAAAAGATATAGAATTTGAAATTGGAGAGATGGTCATGCTTAAAGTTGCACCTTGGAAAGGCGGTGTTCGATTTGGTAAACGAGGGAAATTAAATCCAAGGTATATCGGACCATTCAAGATTATTGATCGTGTCGGACCAGTAGCTTACCGACTTAAGTTACCTCAACAACTCGCGACTGTACATAACACTTTCCACATCTCGAATTTGAAGAAATGTTTTGCTAAAGAAGATCTCACTATTCCGTTAGATGAAATCCAAATCAACGAAAAACTTCAATTCATCGAAGAACCCGTCGAAATAATAGATCGTGAGGTTAAAAGACTTAAGCAAAACAAGATACCAATTGTTAAGGTTCGATGGAATGCTGGTAGAGGACCCGAGTTCACCTGGGAACGAGAAGATCAGATGAAGAAGAAATACCCGCATTTATTTCCAGAAGATACGTCAACACCTCCAACTGCTTAAAATTTCGGGTCAAAATTTATTTAACTGGTAGGTACTGTAGTGACCCGAACTTTTTCATGTTTATATATATATTAAATGAAATTGTTATTTACATGATTAAGTGTTTCTAATATGTTATGCAATCAAACTTGTTAAGACTTGATTAATTGAAATAGGTTTCATATAGACAATTGACCACCCAAGTTGACCGGTGATTCACGAACGTTAAAACTTGTAAAAACTATATGATGACTGATGTCGTAGCGTGGGGGTACGTGATAGTACTATATTTTACTACGAAATACGTTACAAATTACACAAGTTTTAATTATTTATTTACAAATGGGATATACCTAAACCTTGCTACAACACTATAGGCAGTGTACCTAATCGTAGAGTAGTATAGTTTTTAGTAAGTCCGGTTCGTTCCACAGGGAGCGGGCTTATTGCACACTATATTTTTAAACGACTATATTTGTACAAAATATATATAATAATATATAAAAGGGGGTTTACCGTTTAATGACCGGTTTGTCGATTTATATTTTAAGTGAAGCGTATAGTAAATGACGATATTTAAATAACAATATAAAATAAATAATAATAAATAAAATGACAATAAATAAAAGTACGAAGAAATATGAAATAAAATATATTATGCTTATTTAAACTTCCGTAACCATGATGGTTGACGTGTTGATTTTTAGTTTATTCCCATGGGTTAATTGTCCTTTGTCCTGGATTATTTGATAAGTCCATCTGGTTTTTGTCCATAACGGTCCATCAGTCATAAATATAAAGTGCGAGTGTCCTCGTCAAATTATCCTTATGTCCGAAGTCAAATATTCCAACTAATTGGGGATTCGAATTGTAACAAGGTTTTAATACTTTGTTTAATGAATACACCAGGTTATCGACTGCGTGTAAACCAAGGTTTTACTACTTTGTTAACAATTACACCAATTACCCTTGAATGTAATTTCACCCCTGTTTTAATTATTCTAGTGGCTATTAATCCATTCCCGTGTCCGGTTAAATGAACGATTATTCGTACATATAAATACCCCGCCCATCGTGTCCGATTGAGTGTATATGGTAATTTATAGGGACGCCCAATTGTAGATCTTTATATTAACATTAACAAACTATCATTTAGTTAAACAAATATAAAGCCCATTAATAGCCCATAGTCTAATTTCCACAAGTGTCGTTCTTTTGTCCAAACCCCAATTATGGTACAAAGCCCAATTACCCAATTTTAGTAATTAGCCCAACATCATGATTACTTCGTTTTAAATAAGCATAATAATAACTTAGCTACGAGACATTAATTTAAAAAGGAGAACATAGCTTACATTGATTATTTATCGCGTAGTGTTACACGGACAGAGCTTCGACTTTAAAAACCCGTAAAAATAACTTTTACATAACCCAAACTAATCTAATATAACACTAATCTATACTATATACACATATATATATTTATTTATATTATACTAGGGAGTATTATTATTATTATTTATTTTTTTTTTAAAAAGGAGAACATAGCTTACATTGATTATTTATCGCGTAGTGTTACACGGACAGAGCTTCGACTTTAAAAACCCGTAAAAATAACTTTTACATAACCCAAACTAATCTAATATAGCACTAATCTATACTATATACACATATATATATTTATTTATATTATACTAGGGAGTATTATTATTATTATTTATTTTTTTTTTATATTTTACATGCAGAACTCGAGAGCTTTTATAGCCAGAACTGAAATTCACTGCTCCGCGAGTCGCGGCCATTTTGGCCTTCCAGCTCCGCAAGTCGCGGAGGTTCCAAAACCAGCCCACAAGTTCAAGATCCAAGGCTGCCGACGGTTTTTATTTAAATATATATAATATATAAATAATTTTTATAATTATTTATATATTATATTATATTTATATACATAGTAGACTCGTAATTTTTTTTCCGTTGCGTCGAGCGTTGAGAGTTGGTTCATGTACCGGTTCCGGATTTTCGAACGTCCTTGCGTACGCTGAGATATTTTGTACTTTGCGTTTCGTAACTTGTACTCTTGTCATTTTTAGACGTTCCTTATCAATAAATTGAACCTTTTTGATTGAATTTTGTACATTTGAGCATTTTGGACCTTTTTGTCTTCAAATCTTCGTTTACGCCTTTTGTCTTCGCACTTATTAAATATAAACAATTACAATGAAAATATAATACAATTACATATGAAAACCTATTATTTAGGAGGGATATTGCTATGAAATATATGTTCCTTTTTAGCCTTATCAAATATCCCCACACTTGAACGTTGCTTGTCCTCAAGCAATACAGTCTTGAAATAGGATAATACAAATCACTTCTTTATTCTTCACACTTTATACATCAGTGATTTTGATAGAGCGGTATAAACAATGATAGTAACGATGTGGTTAAAGGTGGGTGTGTCTTTTATAGTTGCCTCGGGTTTAGGTCAACGACACTGGCAATCAAATAGCCGATTTACTTTCGGTTTCCAAAGCAAAGTGCACATTTGAAAGGCGGTTTACAGTCCCACATGACTATGAAAATGTAGATCCTTAAGGAAATTGGATCTTTATGAAAACATTTGATCTTTTGAAAATTCAAGCTAGATTTTATCCTAGACAAGTTTTCCGGAATAACCCTTCACCGGTGTTTGCAAAATATTTTTGTGGGTTTCAGATTTGAAAATTTTAACTCAAAACTTATGGTTTTGTGTCACCCACTTGCTAACCTTGTATTAGGAAAGCAACACGTCCAGTTTACTTGCTCCGTATATTACCTTTCGGTAAACTACCGTTCGGTTGTAAAGGAAAGCGATGAACAAGAAACTGTTAAGGCAATGTCCCGTGACATGCAGATGATTATGGTCTTTTAACGTGTCGGATGCTAGAACTATCCTTGGTAGGAGCGATAGTAAAGATCATCCTATGATTTTTCGGTCTGGCACAAGGTCCTGTCTCCGACCATGCTATGCAACCACCGTTCTTACGGTTGACACCCGATTTGGTTCAGGTGACCTAATGAATTCCAGGTGAATTCCTAGGATTTTACGTTCAATGGTAATGAACGCATTGAAAATGGGTTTTTAGAAAACAAATCGGTTTGTATTTTTGATCAAAATATTTTCTCGTTCAAGCTCGAGTTTAGATATCATTGAATTCCATGAGTTTGAATTCTCAATCTTTAAGGTCAATCTCAAGGATTGAGTAATATCAGTCTTAAAAGCTGATTTTTAATCTTTAAGGAGATTATCCTTTCTGGGGATCTGATTCATTAGTCTTATCAAGCTAATTTGCACGGTGCCTCCCCATTGTACGAGATAAATCCTTCTCATGGTTAGGATAAATCTGACCACTTGGCGACCCTGTTTGATGCTGAGGTCCGTGGATTTCCTGCTGATTTTAGAAATGACTTTTCTAGATTTTTCGTCAACCTACAGCTGGTCTGGACGACAACTTCATGACCTAAATCAAGAAGCGCGTGTCTTTTTCGGAAGACTTTACTTCCTTTTAATGATGGAATTGATTCATCGTGTAGATCCATCTTTCTTTAAAATATATTACAGTAAACCGGGTAAAACTGATTAGTATCGTCCAAAGCAAAAGTACCTGCAATAATTCTTATACAAAAATGTGATAGATAGTTTTTAATTGAATAACTTGGTACATTCTCCCCACACTTAGCTTTTATTTATTCTTTTCTTTGCCTTTTTATTCTCTTCTATCCCATTTTAAATGAATTCAAGCGTTTTGGGTTATTTCTCAATTTATGTCATTTTCGAGGTAACGATAATTTCGGTATTAACACCTAGTTTTCACCGTTCATAAATATGTATAAACATAATTTTGACTTCATTTAATTGAAAATTTTTCAAATTTTCACAAAATTTGGCAAATAAACCAAGTGCAAACCCGAGAGAATTTATAACCCTTCCCCACACTTGAGATCATGCAATGCCCTCATTTGCATGAAATCAGACTATAATTATAAATTCATGAGGGTTATTAGTGTAGAAAAGTGATTAAGAAACCTAGTTTGTACTTACAAAGCTCTTCGAATGATAGATGGCGCGCCTCATCGTTCATTCCTTAATGTTGTTTTATCACACATATTTTTCTTCAAAAACGGTTGCTCTTCTGAACTGTTTGCTAATTTTGAAAATGCGTCTTTTACCCTAACTTATCATGTATTTTTGTTAACGAGTTATGCACTAACCCGAACCCCTAATTTAAAGTTAAGTGGGGTTAGACTTCCCCACACTTAGCTGACGACATGTGAAGTCGGTAGAATAAGTTCCACGAATTAGAATAGTGAGCCAATTATTTATATCTCGGGTGGTGTATAATATATCAATGGGTTTAAAGTTTAGACTCACCCGATCGTCACTACTTAATTCTTTTTTAAGTGTAGCTTTTAGTAAATAGATATGTCTCTTTTCTGGTTCTTGGTCAAATGGATCGATATATACCGACATACATATTTCTATAGGGTGGACAATTCCTAATATTTCCTTCCGGTTATTCTCGGGATCAAAGTTTTCACCTCTATTACCCAATTGGGTGAAATCCGAGGTGTCATTATCTATTATAGCTCGTAGTTCATCTTCGGTAGATGACTCTTCTATAGAGAATATTGGGTTGGAAGGTTGTGGAATGGTGAAGTTCGGTTTGGTCTCGGGGTTAAAATTTTCAACGTTATCGTTTTCCTAAGAGTACCAATTTGTCACCCTTATTTCTTCTTCATCATTCATTGATGGATTGATGATTTTGTCTGTAGAGGCTAATGTGTCGATATGTTGTGAATTTGGTAAGACTGAATAAAAAGTATCATCGGGGTAGTTGGTGATTTCGGAGCTCTCGAATTCATCAAAATTCGATGATATGGGATTTTTTTGAACATGTCTCCTCAGATCAACAGGTGTGTAATTTGATAGAGTTTCAGCTTGCCGGTTTACAAAATCTCTCATTTGTTCATTTTGAGCATCGAGTTCTTCGAGTTTGATTTTTATAATGTTTAAAGAATTTTCGGACACGTAATTTTCCTCGTCTTCGGGTTGTTGACTTTGGATATATTCTTGGGAATAATCCCAATTTGAATTGTGTTCTTCGTAATCGTTCCTTTCAGGTTCCGTGGGTGCGTAATTTTCCATAGGAACGTAATAGTAACATTCCCATGTTGAGTGATAATCTCCACAGATTTCACAACCAGTTATTGTTTCGTCGTTCGCGATCCAAGATTGACCGAATGAATTGTTATCAACACTCGTTTGAGGGTATTGATTTAATTGATTTTGGAGTTCAAAAAGAGTTTCCAAGGCCCTGTTTTCAAAATTTTCCATTTTATTGCGATGGACAAATTTTTAGCTACAATGTGGTGCGTTCACTAATTATCCTATTAGTTATAAAAATAGAAAAACTTATATAAGTTGTCCAATTAATAGACTTTTCTGCTTTTGCCCACGTTTCGAATAGCCAAAAGATGTAGCAGGGAGCCAGGCACCTTTAAATCGAAAAAGCCACAACTCAGCCACTAACAAATCCAACTATTACTACGAAGCAGAAAAATGTCAACGTCCATTAATTTAACCGCTTAAATAATTTTTCTTTCCGTTTGAGATATTAGATAAGAAATAGAGAAAATTTTTAAGTCCTAAAAACTAAAGCGTCGAGAAATAAGAAAGAAAAAGAATGCGCGTCGAAAAACGTTGAAAAATAAAAATAAGAAAATAGCGCGTCGTAACTTAAAAAAGAATTAAAAACTAAGAATTAAAAGTTGCGTCTAAAAATATTAAAGCTTAAAAGAAAAACTATATCACAAATGGTAATAACTTAAAAAGGTACTAAAATATAAAAACGGCGTCGCAAAATTCTAAAGCACCTAAATCTTAGTCTAAAGAAAAAGCACTTAAGGGATTTTACGGCAAAGCCTAAAAATCTAGAAATAAAAATAACTACGGCAAAAACTATATCTTAAAACTAAATTCGAGCGAAAAATACAAAAATTACGCTAAAACAAATAAAAAGGTACAAAATATAAAATTAATCTTAAAGTTGTAAAAAGTACAATTTTTATAAAAATACTATTTTTATATTATTTATTTTATAAAACTATTAAGTTTATAAATTAATTAAACTAAATTAACTAAAAATATAAAATAATAAATAAACTAAACTAAATTATATAAAAATATAACCCTAATTAGGGTTTAATTTAAATAATAATAATAAAAACCCGTAATTAATGCGAATTCTGTGTGACCTGTCTGGGCGGCTCCGCGAGTCGCGAGGTTCCCAGTTCAAAACCTCCGCGAGTCGCGGGGGTTCAAAATTCAAACGTGACAGGTCAGTTTTACAGGTTCAACGTATTTATTTTATTTTTATTTTATTTATTTTTCTGTTTTGTATTTTTACAAAATATTTTTATATAGTAAATAAACACTTATATTTAAAAAAAAACAAAATAGAAATGAAAATATTTTATAAAAACAGATTTATATATATATATATATATATATTTTTTTTTCGGTGTTTAATTTTTTTTTTTTTAGATTTTATATTGTTTTTCTAAAAATAAAATATAAATATACAAAAATAAATTAAAAATATAAAGTTTCGCCGACTCCCCGGCAGCGGCGCCAAAAACTTGATGTCGTAGCGTGGGGGTACGTGATAGTACTATATTTTACTACGAAATACGTTACAAATTACACAAGTTTTAATTATTTATTTACAAATGGGATATACCTAAACCTTGCTACAACACTATAGGCAGTGTACCTAATCGTAGAGTAGTATAGTTTTTAGTAAGTCCGGTTCGTTCCACAGGGAGCGGGCTTATTGCACACTATATTTTTAAACGACTATATTTGTACAAAATATATATAATAATATATAAAAGGGGGTTTACCGTTTAATGACCGGTTTGTCGATTTATATTTTAAGTGAAGCGTATAGTAAATGACGATATTTAAATAACAATATAAAATAAATAACAATAATTAAAATGACAATAAATAAAAGTACGAAGAAATATGAAATAAAATATATTATGCTTATTTAAACTTCCGTAACCATGATGGTTGACGTGTTGATTTTTAGTTTATTCCCATGGGTTAATTGTCCTTTGTCCTGGATTATTTGATAAGTCCATCTGGTTTTTGTCCATAACGGTCCATCAGTCATAAATATAAAGTGCGAGTGTCCTCGTCAAATTATCCTTATGTCCGAAGTCAAATATTCCAACTAATTGGGGATTCGAATTGTAACAAGGTTTTAATACTTTGTTTAATGAATACACCAGGTTATCGACTGCGTGTAAACCAAGGTTTTACTACTTTGTTAACAATTACACCAATTACCCTTGAATGTAATTTCACCCCTGTTTTAATTATTCTAGTGGCTATTAATCCATTCCCGTGTCCGGTTAAATGAACGATTATTCGTACATATAAATACCCCGCCCATCGTGTCCGATTGAGTGTATATGGTAATTTATAGGGACGCCCAATTGTAGATCTTTATATTAACATTAACAAACTATCATTTAGTTAAACAAATATAAAGCCCATTAATAGCCCATAGTCTAATTTCCACAAGTGTCGTTCTTTTGTCCAAACCCCAATTATGGTACAAAGCCCAATTACCCAATTTTAGTAATTAGCCCAACATCATGATTACTTCGTTTTAAATAAGCATAATAATAACTTAGCTACGAGACATTAATTTAAAAAGGAGAACATAGCTTACATTGATTATTTATCGCGTAGTGTTACACGGACAGAGCTTCGACTTTAAAAACCCGTAAAAATAACTTTTACATAACCCAAACTAATCTAATATAACACTAATCTATACTATATACACATATATATATTTATTTATATTATACTAGGGAGTATTATTATTATTATTTATTTTTTTTTTTTTTAAAAAGGAGAACATAGCTTACATTGATTATTTATCGCGTAGTGTTACACGGACAGAGCTTCGACTTTAAAAACCCGTAAAAATAACTTTTACATAACCCAAACTAATCTAATATAACACTAATCTATACTATATACACATATATATATTTATTTATATTATACTAGGGAGTATTATTATTATTATTTATTTTTTTTTTATATTTTACATGCAGAACTCGAGAGCTTTTATAGCCAGAACTGAAATTCACTGCTCCGCGAGTCGCGGCCATTTTGGCCTTCCAGCTCCGCAAGTCGCGGAGGTTCCAAAACCAGCCCACAAGTTCAAGATCCAAGGCTGCCGACGGTTTTTATTTAAATATATATAATATATAAATAATTTTTATAATTATTTATATATTATATTATATTTATATACATAGTAGACTCGTAATTTTTTTTCCGTTGCGTCGAGCGTTGAGAGTTGGTTCATGTACCGGTTCCGGATTTTCGAACGTCCTTGCGTACGCTGAGATATTTTGTACTTTGCGTTTCGTAACTTGTACTCTTGTCATTTTTAGACGTTCCTTATCAATAAATTGAACCTTTTTTATTGAATTTTGTACATTTGAGCATTTTGGACCTTTTTGTCTTCAAATCTTCGTTTACGCCTTTTGTCTTCGCACTTATTAAATATAAACAATTACAATGAAAATATAATACAATTACATATGAAAACCTATTATTTAGGAGGGATATTGCTATGAAATATATGTTCCTTTTTAGCCTTATCAATGACATATATATGGTTATATATATATAGTTAACATAATATTATGATAAGTAAACATATCATTAAGTATATTAATAATGAACTACATATGTAAAAACAAGACTACTAACTTAATGATTTTGAAACGAGACATATATGTAACGATTATCGTTGTAACGACATTTAATGTATATATATCATATTAAGAGATATTCGTACATCATAATATCATGATAATATAATAATTTAAAATCTCATTTGATATTATAAACATTGGGTTAACAACATTTAACAAGATCGTTAACCTAAAGGTTTCAAAACAACACTTACATGTAACGACTAACGATGACTTAACAACTCAGTTAAAATGTATATACATGTAGTGTTTTAATATATATTCATACACTTTTGAAAGACTTCAAGACACTTATCAAAATACTTCTACTTAACAAAAATGCTTACAATTACATCCTCGTTCAGTTTCATCAACAATTCTACTCGTATGCACCCGTATTCCTGCTCGTACAATACACAGCTTTTAGATGTATGTACTATTGGTATATACACTCCAATGATCAGCTCTTAGTAGCCCATGTGAGTCACCTAACACATGTGGGAACCATCATTTGGCAACTAGCATGAAATATCTCATAAAATTACAAAAATATGAGTAATCATTCATGACTTATTTAGATGTAAACAAAATTACACATCCTTTATATCTAATCCATATACCAATGACCAAAAGTACCTACAAACACTTTCATTCTTCAATTTTCTTCATCTAATTAATCTCTCTCAAGTTCTATCTTCAAGTTCTAAGTGTTCTTCATAAATTCTACAAGTTCTAGTTTCATAAAATCAAGAATACTTCCAAGTTTGCTAGCTTACTTCCAATCTTGTAGAGTGATCATCCAACCTCAAGAAATCTTTATTATTTACAGTAAGATATCTTTCTAATACAAGGTAATACTCATATTCAAACTTTGATTCAATTCCTATAACTATAACAATCTTATTTCGAGTGGAAATCTTACTTGAACTTGTTTTCGTATCATGATTCTGCTTCAAGAACTTTCAAGCCATCCAAGGATCCTTTGAAGCTAGATCCATTTTTATCATTTCCAGTAGCTTTATCCAGAAGACTTGAGGTAGTAATGATGTTCATAACATCATTCGATTCATACATATAAAGCTATCTTATTCGAAGGTTTAAACTTGTAATCACTAGAACATAGTTTAGTTAATTCTAAACTTGTTCGCAAACAAAAGTTAATCCTTCTAACTTGACTTTTAAAATCAACTAAACACATGTTCTATATCTATATGATATGCTAACTTAATGATTTAAAACCTAGAAACACGAAGAACACTGTAAAACCGGACATACGCCGTCGTAGTAACACCGCGGGCTGTTTTGGGTTAGTTAATTAAAAACTATGATAAACTTTGATTTAAAAGTTGTTCTTCTGGGAAAATGATTTTTCTTATGAACATGAAACTATATCCAAAAATCATGGTTAAACTCAAAGTGGAAGTATGTTTTCTAAAATGGTCATCTAGACGTCGTTCTTTCGACTAAAATGACTACCTTTACAAAAATGACTTGTAACTTATATTTTCGACTATAAACCTATACTTTTTCTGTTTAGATTCATAAAATAGAGTTCAATATGAAACCATAGCAATTTGATTCACTCAAAACGGATTTATAATGAAGAAGTTATGGGTAAAACAAGATTGGATAATTTTTCTTATTGTAGCAACGTGAAAATTGGTAACAAATCTATATTAATCATATGCTAGCTAACTTATATTGTATTATACATGTATTTTAATATATTATGTAATCTTGGGATACCATCGACACGTATGCAAATGTTTTGACATATCATATCGACCCATGTGTATATATTATGTGGAACAACCGTAGACACTCTATATGCAGTAATGTGGGAGTTAGCTATACAGGGTTGAGGTTGATTCCAAAAATTTATATACTTTGAGTTGTGATATAGACTGAAACGTGTATACACTGGGTCGTTGATTGATTCAAGATAATATATATCAATTTTTTTCTGTACATCTAACGTTGGACAACTAGTTGTAGGTTACTAACGAGGACAGCTAACTTAATAAACTTAAAACATCAAAATGTATTAAAAGTGTTGTAAATATATTTTGAATATACTTTGATATATATGTACATATTTGTTATAGGTTCGTGAATCGACCAGTGGCCAAGTCTTACTTCCCGACGAAGTAAAAATCTGTGAAAGTGAGTTATAGTCCCACTTTTAAAATCTAATATTTTTGGGATGAGAATACATGCAGGTTTTATAAATGATTTACAAAATAGACACAAGTACGTGAAACTACATTCTATGGTTGAATTATCGAAATCGAATATGCCCCTTTTTATTAAGTCTGGTAATCTAAGAATTAGGGAACATACACCATAATTGACGCGAATCCTAAAGATAGATCTATTGGGCCTAACAAACCCCATCCTAAGTACCGGATGCTTTAGTACTTTGAAATTTATATCATATCCGAAGGGTGTCCAGGAATGATGGGGATATTCTTATATATGCTTCTTATTAATGTCGGTTACCAGGTGTTCACCATATGAATAATTTTTATCTCTATGTATGAGATGTATATTGAAATATGAAATCTTGTGGTCTATTGTTACGATTTGATATATGTAGGTTAAACCTATAACTCACCAACATTTTTTTGTTGACGTTTTAAGCATGTTTATTCTCAGGTGATTATTAAGAGCTTCCGCTATCGCATACTTAAATAAGGACAAGATTTGGAGTCCATGCTTGTATAATATTGTGTAAAAACTGCATTCAAGAAACTTATTTCGTTGTAACATATTTGTATTGTAAACCATTATGTAATAGTCGTGTGTAAACAGGATATTTTAGATTATCATTATTTGGTAATCTACGTAAAGCTTTTTAAACCTTTATTGATGAAATAACGGTTATGGTTTATTTTAAAATGAATGCAGTCTTTGAAAAACGTCTCATATAGAGGTCAAAACCTCGCAACGGAATCAATTAATATGGAACGTTTTTAATCAATAAGAACGGGACATTTCAAATAGGCGGTGGTATCTTTGTTACCCTAAATGCTGAGTATATCGGTGTCGATAGAAACCGGGGGGGGATTAATAATTGCAGCACCGGAACCCCGTGATCCAATTGGTTTAAAAGTATATCATGGTGCTAAGGTTTTAAAGAAAAAACATAACGCTGCAGCACCATATGAAGGCTCGCACCCACAGGTCGAAAGAGATCAGCAGCAAGGTAACGCGGGAGGGGGGAATGAGATGACAGAAATGCAACTTTTTATGGCTCATCATGAGTATGAAATGGCTAGACAACGAGCATTTCAAGATTGGCAGTATCATCAAAACCAAATCATAAGTCATCGTACACACATAAATGCAACTTACATTGCGATTCCAATGCTCGTATTTCCTCCCTGGACTATACAGACCAGACCACCGTACCCTACATATGACCTAGCTCAAGCATTCTACAGTACATATAGCTATGAATGGGATCCATACTGGCACCAGCCTTATCAACCCTGATTTTCTTTTGTTTTTATTTTTATTTATTTGATAACTTGTAATTTTATACTTTTAATATTTCTTTTGATATTTTAATAGTTTTTATTTTCTAACTTTTATTATTAGATTTTTTAATAATTTTTGAATGTGGGGTGATATACCCAACTTCAAAAATATGTATATATATGTTTGTAGTTTTTCTCATGTACAAAACAGGGTAAAACAGCACATTTTCAAAGACTGGCATTAAGTTCAGCAAAAGCTAGTACTTTTGACGACAAAACGGAAAACAAATGTGATGTAACAACAAGACGGAATGAACAAATGATGTGCACCATTTATCATTCAGCATACAAACGCCAATATGTTTGGAAACTTTGGTAAAATTTAATCATTTTTCTACGCTAAACGCCCTCAATAATTTAAATTGTTACTGATTTCTTGTAAATGAGGGCATTGCAAGATCTTGAGTATGGGAAGGGGTTAAATTCTTTCAGATTTTAAAATTTTTTAATTTATACACTTGGTTACCATTAGAAATACTAGTAACACAGTAGTTGTATTAAGAATCTAGTGCTCTCTGATAATAAAGAACAGCCCTAGTCTTATATACTGACTACCCAATTCTAGTAAAAATTTTCAAAATTTTCAATTAAATGAACTCAAAATCATGTTTATACATATTTATGAACGATAAAACTAGGTGTTAACACCGAAATTATTATTACATCAGAAAGGATATAAATTGAGAAACAAACCAAAATGTTAGAATTCATTTAAAATGGAATAGAGGACAATAAAAAGGAAAATAAAAGCCAAGTGTGGGAAAAATTACCAAGTTATTTAGAACATATGTCACATATTTTTGTACAAATAATTAAAGATACTTTTGTTTTGGACTAAACTAATCAGTTTTACCCGATTTATTGGAATATCTTTGAAAGAATAGATGGATCTACACGATGAATCAATTCCATCATTAAAAGGAAGTAAAGTCTTCCGAAAAAGAAACGCGCTTCTTGATTTAGGTCATGAAGTTGTCGTCCAGACCATCTGTAGGTTGACGAAAAATCTAGAAAAATCATCTCTAAAATCAGCAGGAAATCCACGGACCTCAGCATCAAACAGGGTCGCCAAGTGGTCAGACTTATCCTAACCATGAGAGGATCTGTCTTGTAAAATGGGGAGGACACCGTGCAAATTAGCTGGATAAGACTAATGAATCAGATCCCCAGAAAGGATAATCTCCTTAAAAGATCAAAAATTAGCTTTTAAGCCTGATATTACTCAATTCTAGAGATTGACCTTAAAGATTGAGAATTACAAACTCATGGAATTCAATGATATCTAAACTCGAGCTTGAACGAGAAAATATTTTGATCAAAATTACAAACCGATTTGTTTTCTAAAAACCCATTTTCAATGCGTTCATTACCATTGAACATAAAATCCTAGGAATTCACCTAGAATTCATTAGGTCACCTGAACCAAATCGGGTGTCAACCGTAAGAACGGTGGTTGCATAGTATGGTCAAAGACAGGACCCTATGCTAGACCGAAAAAACCATAAGGGTGAGCTTTACTATTGCTCCTACCAAGGATAGTAATTGCATCCGACACGTTATAGACCATAATTAAAAGCATGTCAGGGGACGTTGCCTTAACAGTTGCCTGTTCAACGCTTTCCTTTACAACCGGACGGTAGTTTATCGAAAGGTAATATACGGAACAAGTATACTGGACGTGTTGCTTTCCCAATACAAGATTAGCAAGTGGGTGACACAAAACCGTAAGTTTTGAGCTAAAATTTTCAAATCTGAAACCCACCAAACCCACAAAAATATTTTGCAAACACCGGTGAAGGGTTATTCCGGAAAACCTGTCTAGGGTAAAAGCTAGATTAAATTTTCAAAAGATCAAATATTTTCATAAAGATCCAATTTCCTTAAAGGATCTAAATTTTCATAGTCATGTGGGTCTGTAAACCACAACGTTACTACCATTGTTTATACCGCCGTATAGAAATCACTGATGAACAAAGTGTGAAGAATAAAGAAGTGATTCTAGTATTTTTATTTCAAGACTATAATGCTTGAGGACAAGCAATGCTCAAGTGTGGGAATATTTGATAATGCTAAAAACGAACATATATTTCATAGCATTATCCCTCAAGAAAGACAAGCTTTTAGTTGCAATTGTCCTATTTACAAGTAATATTCGTTTAAATAATAAAAGGTGAAGACAAAAGACAGATTCGACGAATTGAAGACGCAAGCGACCAAAAAGCTCAAAAGTACAAAGTACAATCAAAGTGGTTCCAATTATTGATAAGAAACATCTCAAAATTACAGAGTACAAGACGCAAAACGCAAAGTACAAGATATTAAATTGTACGCAAGGACGTTCAAAAATTTGGAACCGGGACCAAAGTCAACTCTCAACGCTCGACGCAACGGACTAAAAATTACAAGTCTACTATGTACAAGAATAAAATATAATATTTAAATAATTATATAAATTATTTATATATTATATATTATAATAAAAACCGTCAGCAAAGCTAGGATCCAAAGTCTATGAGCTGGTTTTCAGACCTCCGCACTCGCGGTACTTTTGTGAAGGAAACTACCGCACTCACGGTACTCTACAGTACGAAGTGGGCCTATAAAAGGCAACGAATTCTGCACCAAAAACACATCCTTTTATCTATCTATCTCAACGTGTGTGTGTATATATATATATATATATATATATATATATATATATATATATATATATATATATATATATATATATATATATATATATATATATATATATATATATATATATATATATATATATTATAATTTTAATTTTAATTTTAAATTCTAATAATAAGGGTATGTTAGCGAATGTTGTAAAGGTGTAAGTCGAAATTCTGTCCGTGTAAAGCTACGCTATTTTTAATCACTGTAAGTTATGATTAATGTTATTTTTAATTTAATGTCTCGTAGCTAAGTTATTATTATGCTTATTTAATACCGAAGTAATCGTGATGTTGGGCTAAATATTAAAATTGGGTAATTGGGCTTTGTACCATAATTGGGGTTTGGACAAAAGAACGACACTAGTGGATATTAGACTATGGGCTATTAATGGGCTTTATATTTGTTTAACTAAATGATAGTTTGTTAATTTTAATATAAAGATTTACAATTGGACGTACCTATAAATAACCATATACACTCGATCGGACACGATGGGTGGGATATTTATATGTACGAATAATCGTTCATTTAACCGGACACGGGAATGGATTAATAGTTAATAAACTTATTAAAACAGGGGTGAAATTATGTACAAGGACACTTGGCGTAATTGTTAACAAAGTATTAAAACCTTGGGTTACACGCAGTCGATATCCTGGTGTAATTATTAAACAAAGTATTAAGACCTTGTTACAGTTTAAGTCCCCAATTAGTTGGAATGTTTGACTTCGGATATAAGGATAATTTGACGAGGACACTCGCACTTTATATTTATGACTGATGGACTGTTATGGACAAAAACCAGACGAACATATTAAATAATCCAGGACAAAGAACAAATTAACCCATGAGAATAAACTAAAATCAACACGTCAAACATCATTATTACGGAAGTTTAAATAAGCATAATTCTTTTATTTTCATATTTAATTGCACTTTTAATTATCGCACTTTTATTTATTGTCATTGTATTTAATTGCACTTTTAATTATCGTACTTTTTAATTATCGCAATTTTCTTTTCTCGCACTTTTATTTATCACAATTTCATTATCGTTATTTACTTTACGTTTTAAATTAAGTTGTATTTATTTTTAATATTTTACATTAGGTTTTAACTGCGACTAAAGTTTTAAAAATCGACAAACCGGTCATTAAACGGTAAAAACCCCCTTTTTATAATAATAATATTACTTATATATATTTGTATTTTTATAAGATTAAAACTAATATAGTGTTAAGCTTGTTTAAGTGTATCCCTGTGGAACGAACAGGACTTACTAAAAACTACACTACTGTACGATTAGGTACACTGCCTATAAGTGTTGTAGCAAGGTTTAGGTATATCCACTCTATAAATAAATAAATAACTTGTGTAAAATTGTATTGTATTTTAATAGTATTTTGTTGTAAAAATAATACTATTTCCTAGTACACCTCGCAGACACCAATGGTCTTCATATAACTTAAGGATCTAAGCTTTATGCTTCAAGTTCTTCAAGAACACTAAATGTTCAAGCTTTCTAGCTTTGTGACCTTATAACTTGTGTGAAAGGGATCCAAGCTCTCTAGCTTAGGGTTCCATCACTTCATTTGACTTAGATTATGTTCATACTTGCTTGATTGAAGTAAAGTTTGTAGCTTTAGTTGTAAATGTAACTTGTAATTGTGTTAAGACTAAGGATATGATGTAACCTTGGTTCATCATCCATCTAAGACTCTTAAATGAGTTGTGTTCTTACTTGGTCTTAACATATTGTGTGTTGATGGTAGAATCTTAGTCAAGGTGATGCTAACCCATCAATGAGTTGTACACTTGAAGCTACAAGCATCAAGGATGAGAACCGTGATGAGCATCAAGCACTAAGAACCCCACCGAAGCATCTTGCTTACTGTTTTAGGATTTGATCAGACCACCTGGGCTACTGGAAAGTTGATTTTCAGTTAGTTTGGTTCGAGTAGATGATTTCCGTTTAGACCTCGTCTTAATCCGAGTTACGGTTTAGGATTTACGGCCCTCCGAAAGTCATTACACCCTATTAACGTTGTGCTGAAATTTCTGACCTACTCGCACTTAAACCGTCGCCAAGGTCAAACGAAGATGAGTTTGGTTCTGGAAATTGGTCAGCAACTAGGGGACTCATATATGGAGCCATAGCCACTGATTACGCATCTTTTCAATTTACGTAGAGGTCGTAGCAGCTGACTGAATTCAGCCTATTGTTTCGATCTCTATTCTTGTCAAATTTACTTAGCTTTTATGATGATGAACGATGATGATGATGACACTTAAACTTATTTTATTCACTTTTACACTTATTGGGACAACATACTGACCTAGTAACCTTTGACTTAGGTTGACTACCTTTTGGACTGACTTACTACTTGCATACTTTCATTATCGACTTTACCGCTTTTTTCACTGTGAGTTATAGCTTCTCTTTTTACTTATACTATTTTTGGGACTGAGAATACATGCGCTTTTTATGTTTTACTTACTTGACACTAGTACTTAAACTTTACATATGTGTGGGTTATATAATGGCATAAAGATTCCCCTTAGCACGGTAACATTTAATCATTGGTTTTTGAACCAGTGAACGCGAATATTAGATATGGATCCATAGGGTTTGACATCCCCACTCGGGCTAGTCGCGCTAGCATTTAACGGGTGTTTAATAATTCGAGGACATACGCACTCGCCAGGTGTACTTTTAGGGGGTGATATTTATATTTACGTTAAGTCTAGTTAACATGTGCCCACAGTTATACATATACTTTTCATACTGTTTTGAAAAATTGAAATCTCGTGGTCAATCTTATATTACTGTTACAACTTAAACTATAGCTCACCAACATTATTGTTGACGTTTTTAAGCATGTTTTCTCAGGTGCTTAGAGGTTTGTTGCTTCCGCTGTGTAGACTTGTTGTCTTGATATTTAAACTTGCTGTTAAAGACCTGCTATGCTAGAATTCTACTGCATAATCTTAGAGATGCCTAAATCATGGAACTTTTTCTTTTGCATTCGTAGTTTATGTTATTTTCAAATAATGACTTTGTAACGACCTTTGTGTCACGTTATCTTTTGTAAACGCTATGTTTTTATGAATACAAACTAGTTTTCAAACAGCATGTAGTACTTGACCGTGTAAAGATCCTGTTGTTGACGAATCGTACACGATGGTTTTGTACGGGGCGTCACAACAGCCCTCGGTTTCGCTACGACGGCGTATGTCCGGTTTTACGGTGTTCTTCGTGTTTCCAGGTTTTAAATCATTAAGTTAGCATATCATATAGATATAGAACATGTGTTTAGTTGATTTTAAAAGTTAAGTTAAAAGGATTAAATTTGTTTGCGAACAAGTTTAGAATTAACTAAACTATGTTCTAGTGATTACAAGTTTAAATTTTCGAATAAGATAGTTATATATATATATATATATATATATATATATATATATATATATATATATATATATATATATATATGAATCGAATGATGTTATGAACATCATTACTACCCCAAGTTTAGTAGGTAAACCTACTGGAAGTGACAAGAAATGATCTAGCTTCAAAGAATCCTTGGATGGCTTGAAAGTTCTCGAAGTAGAATAATGACACGAAAACAAGTTCAAGTAAGATTTCTACTCGAATTAAGATACTTATAGTTATAGAAATTGAATCAAAGTTTGGATATGAGTTTTGCCTTGAATAAGAAAGATAACCAACTATAAATAACAAAGGTTTCTTGATCTTAGATAATTACCTGGAATGGATTAGAAAGCTTGTAAGTATACTTGCAAACTTGAAAGGATTTTCGAAGTGTTCTTGAAGTGTTCTTCCTTTGATGATTATAGCTTGATTATTGAAGTAGTTTTTGATGAAAACGATGATTTGGTTACTGGAAAAATTTGTTCATAGGTGTATGTGTGTGTTGAGAGAGAATTAGAAAGGAAAATGGAAATGAAATGAAGTGAATGGTGAGTGGTGAGTGGGGTTAAAAGGAGTTCTTGTTAGTTGACTAGTTCATGGTAGAAGTTAAACTTGATTAGTCATGCATGACATAATCAAGAGTGGAATCCCATTCTAGTTCCTATTGGTATATACCCATAGTAAGTACGTCTAGAAGCTGGGTATAATACGAGTACGAAGACTGAATGAATATGAGTAGAATTGTTGATGAAAATGAATGAGTGTATTAATATATGTATTGAAGTCTTTCAAAAGTGTATTAATATAACTTAATACACTACATGTATAAACATTTTAACTGAGTCGTTAAGTCACCGTTAGTCGTTACATGTAAGTGTTGTCTTGAAACTTTTAAGTTAACGATCTCATTTAATGTAGTTAACCCATTGTTTATTATATCCAATGAGATGTTAAATTATCATATTATCATGATAACATGGTGTATGAATATATATATATATATATATATATATATATATATATATATATATATATATATATATATATATATATATATATATATATATATATTAAAACGTCGTTACAACGATAATCGTTACATATATAACTCGTGTCGAAACTCTTAAGTTAGTAGTCTTGTTTTACATATGTAGTTCATTGTTAACACACTTAATGATATATTTAATTATCATTTTATCATGTTAAACATATTGTATCAATATCTTAATATGATTCATATGTATTTAGTAAGACGTTGTTATAACGATAATCGTTATATATATCGTTTCGAGTTTCTTAATTCAATAGTCTCATTTTTATGTATATAACTCATTGTTAATATACTTAGTGTGATACTTACCTATGATAATTATCATGTTAACTATATATATATCCATATATATATATATCATCATGTAGTTGTTACAAGTTTAAACGTTCGTGAATCGCCGGTCAACTTGGGTGATCAATTGACTACATAAACTCATTTCAATTAATCAAGTCTTAACAAGTTTGATTGCTTAACATGTTGGAAACATTTAATCATGTAAATATCAATTTCATTTAATATATATAAACATGGAAAAGTTCGAGTCACTACAGTACCTACCCATTAAATAAATTTCGTCCCGAAATTTTAAGCTGTTGAAGGTGTTGACGCATCTTCTGGAAATAGGTACGGGTATTTCAGCTTCATTTGATCTTCATGCTCCCAGGTGAACTCGAGTCCCCTACGAGCATTCCATCGAACCTTAACGATCAGTATCTTGTTTTGCTTGAGTCTTTTAACCTCACGATCCATTATCTCGACGGGTTCTTCAACGAATTGTAGTTTTTCGTTGATTTTGATTTCTTCTAAAGGAATAGTGAGATCTTCTTTGGCTAATCATTTCTTCAAATTTGAGATGTGGAAGGTATTATGTACATTGGCGAGTTGTTGAGGTAATTCAAGTCGGTAGGCTACTGGTTCGACACGATTTATAATCTTAAATGGTCCAATGTATCTTGGATTTAGTTTTCCCCGTTTACCAAATCGAACAACACCTTTCCAAGGTGAAACCTTAAGCATGACCATCTCCCTAATTTCAAATTCTATATCTTTTCTTTTAAGGTCCGCGTAGCTCTTTTGTCGACTCTGGGCGGTTTTCAACCGTTGTTGAATTTGGATGATTTTCTCGGTAGTTTCTTGGATTATCTCTGGACCCGTAATCTGTCTATCCCCTACCTCACTCCAAAAAATCGGAGACCTGCACTTTCTACCATAAAGTGCTTCGAACGGTGCCATTTCGATACTCGAGTGGTAACTGTTGTTGTAGGAAAATTCTGCTAACGGTAGGTGTCGATCCCAACTGTTTCCAAAATCAATAACACATGCTCGTAGCATGTCTTCAAGCGTCTGTATCGTCCTTTCACTCTGCCCATCAGTTTGTGGATGATAGGCAGTACTCATATCTAGACGAGTTCCTAATGCTTGCTGTAATGTCTGCCAAAACCTTGAAACAAATCTGCCATCTCTATCAGAGATAATAGAGATTGGTATTCCATGTCTGGAGATGACTTCTTTCAAGTATAAACGCGCCAACTTTTCAATTTTATCATCTTCTCTCATTGGTAGAAAGTGTGCTGACTTGGTGAGACGATCGACTATTACCCAAATAGTATCATAACCACTTGCAGTCCTTGGCAATTTAGTAATGAAATCTATGGTAATGTTTTCCCATTTCCATTTCGGGATTTCAGGTTGTTGAAGTAGACCTGATGGTTTCTGATGTTCAGCTTTGACCTTAGAACAAGTTAAACATTCTCCTACGTATTTAGCAATATCAGCTTTCATACCCGGCCACCAAAAGTGTTTCTTGAGATCTTTGTACATCTTTCCCGCTCCAGGATGTATTGAGTATCTGGTTTTATGTGCTTCCTTAAGTACCAGTACTCTCATATCTCCAAACTTTGGTACCCAAATTCTTTCAGCCCTATACCAGGTTCCGTCTTCCCGAATATTAAGATGTTTTTCTGATCCTTTGGGTATTTCATCCTTCAACTTTCCCCCTTTTATAACCTCCTGTTGTGCCTCTTTTATTTGAGTAGTAAGGTTAGTATGAATAATTATATTCATAGCTTTTACTCGTATAGGTTCTCTATCTTTTCTGCTCAAGGTGTCGGCTACCACATTTGCATTCCCCGGGTGGTAACGAATCTCAAAGTCGTAATCATTCAACAGTTCAATCCACCTATGCTGTCTCATGTTCAGTTGTTTCTGATTAAATATATGTTGGAGACTTTTGTAGTTGGTGTATATAATACTTTTGACCCCATATAAGTAGTGCCTCCAATTCTTTAATGCAAAAACAACAGCGTCTGATTCCAAATCGTGAGATGTTGTGGTAGTTGGGATAGTTGTTACGATTGTGGTTGTGATTGTTGTTGTTGTATTGGTGACTCTTGTCACTAGTTTCTTCCCACTTTCTCTTGACTTGCTTCGTTTTGGCCTCTTCGGCCGCCTACTCTTTAATCCTACCCTCAATTTGGTTCACTAGTTTGTGAGCCATTCAACTTGCCTTTTGTATGGAGGAAGGCTCGTGTGAACTCACATCTTCTTGAATCCTTTCCGGTAACCCTTTTACCAATGCGTCGATCTTCTCTTCTTCGTCTTCGAACGCTCTGGGACACAATATGTACAACTCTGTGAATTGTCGTTTGTACGTGGTGATATCAAAACCTTTCGTTCATAACCCTCTAAGCTCTACCTTGAGTTTATTGACCTCATTTCTGGGACGATACTGCTCGTTCATCAAGTGCTTGAATGCTGACCACGGTAGTGCGTAAGCAGCATCTTGTCCTACCTACTCGAGATACGTATTCCACCATGTTAACGCATTACATATGAAGGTATGCGTAGCGTACTTTACTTTGTCTTCTTCAGTACATTTACTTATGGCAAACACCGATTCAACCTTCTCAGTCCACCGTTTCAATCCGATTGGACCCTCGGTTCCATCAAATTCCAAAGGTTTGCAGGCAGTGAATTCTTTGTAGGAGCATCCTACACGATTTCTAGTGGCGTTAGATCCATTGCTAGTTTCAGAGTTATTGTTGTTATTTCACATTACAGCCTGCACTGCGGCTACATTTGCAGCAAGGAAAACACGGAAGTCTTCCTCGGTCATATTCAGAGTATTTCGAGTAGTCAGTGCCATTTCCTTCAAAAATAATCAAATGAATCAAGTTAATCATATAGAATATTAAGAGTAGTTAATAGTATTTCGTAGCATGATATGAACTCATTTATAAAAGCTTTTTCTTCATATTAGCGTTTTATAATTTATAATTCGGGTAGTACCTACCCGTTAAGTTCATACTTAGCAGCTAATATACAATTCAACTACTACAATTCTATATGAAAAACTGATAATAATATTTCGCGCTCAAACTTTTATACAATATTTTACAAACGTATAATACCACAATTTTACATATAGCATGAAATATAGCACACAATAACTTTGATACAAGGTAGTTGCGAAGACAATTCCAGTTAATACGCAAGTCGTTCAGCAAAGGCAATAAAAATACGTAATTCATAGGTCCAAAAACAGGTCATACATTCTGGTTTTACTAATATTATTTCCCATCATTGGTCTTGTGGAAAATAACCGTTGTGGCCGTTGGCTAGGCAGCATGTTGTAACGTCGTCAAAAGGACGAGGGTTACGTAATGCCCAACAGCCCTGTAACAATCTAAAAACCTTGTTTCTCACCCCAACTACTGAATCCGTCACTTGTGGGAATGTTTTATTTAATAGTTGTAATCCGATGTTCTTTTTCTCAATTTGGTGAGAAGCGAACATTACTAATCCGTAAGCATAACATGCTTCTTTAAATTGCATGTTTGAAGCTCTTTCTAATGCACGAAGTCCTATGTTGGTATAGGTTGAGTCAAAATAGGTTCTCAACCCGTAGCGTAAAATTGCATCTGGGTGTCCCGCACTAAATGCCTTAAAGAAAACTCGACGTAACTTAAAGTCTCCCTAATGTGATATACCCCATCTTTCAAAGGAAAACCTCTTATAAACTAAGGCATGCCTGGAATTTCTTTCAAACGTTCGACAAACTAATTTTGCCGTAAATAATTGTGCTGATGAATTCTGCCCGACTCTAGACAAGATTTCATCAATCATATCCCCTGGTAGGTCTTCTAAAATTTTTGGTTGTCTATCCTTGACGTCCATTTTTGTTTTTATACTGTAAAATAAACAAGGATTAGATTCGTAAAAGATAATTAACAAACAATACAAGCAATTTTACATATATCTTAAAAGTACAAGCACACAACAATACATATATTACACAGCATGATTACAACTCTTTATTTCGACTCACTCGTTTCTTCTTCTTCGGACTTGGTTCGTTTGGCTAATTTCCTAGGGATACATGGTGATCCTCTAATACGAGTAGTCATTTTCACAAATGGTTTAGAAAAACCTGCTGGCCTAGATGTTCCCGGATTATTGTTAAAATCTAAGAAGTACGGGCGTTTACAATACATATAAAGTTCATCAGGGTCGGAATCAGGTTTCTCTATTTTGATGCCCTTTCCCTTATTATTCTCTTTTGCCTTATTAAATTGAGTTGGGGTAATTTCTATAACATCATCGGAATCCTGGTCGAGATCCGATTCATCAGAAAATTGGTAATTTTTCCAATATTTTGCTTCCTTGGCGGAAACACCATTGACCATTTTTAACTTTGGTCCATTGGTTGAGGATTTATTTAATCGTTTTACTGTAGGTATTAATATTTCTTCCTCCGAAACCTCTTCTTCTTCCGGTTCCTCTTCTTCTGGTTCCTCCTCTCCCGGTTCCCCTTCTTCCGGTTCCTCCTCTTCCGGTTCCTCTTCGGGATTTTGTGAATCTTCCTAAAATATATTCGACTCTTCATTATTATTAGGTGAGTCGATGGGATTTGTAATAGAGGTAGACATCTATCACACAATATCAAACACGTTAAGAGATTAATATATCACATAATATTTACATGTTAGTAATATGTAGTTTCCAACAAAAAGTGTTAAGCAATCATTTTTAAAGAAAACACGGTCGAAGTCCAGACTCACTAATGCACCCTAACAAACTCAGTAAGACACACTAATGTAATTTCTGGTTCTATAATACCAACGCACTGAGACCAACTGAAATGTCCCTTTCATATTGATTATAAACGTTCCATATAAATTCATTTCGTTGCGAGGTTTTGACCTCTATATGAGACGTTTTTTCAAAGACTGCATTCGATTTTAAAACAAACCATAACCTTTAAAATAATACGACGATTATCAAATAATGATAATCTAAAATATAGCGTTTTCACACGACCATTATATAATGGTTTACAATAATATTACACAACAATATATGTCTTCGAATGCAGTTTTTAAACAATATTATACAAGCATGCTGACTCCAACTCTTGTCCATAAATTAGCATGCAACAGCGGAAGCTCTTAATAATCACATGAGAATAAACATGCTTTAAACGTAACAAAAATATTAGTGAGTTATAGGTTTAGCCAATATATTTATCAAATCGTAATAATAAACCACAAGATTTCCATTTCCATTTCTCAATTACATGCAATCTGCATAAAAATCATTCATATGATGAACACCTGGTAACCGACATTAACAAAATGCATATAGAATATCCCCATCATTCTGGGACTCACATCAGATATGATAAATCGAAGTACTAAAGCATTCGTAACTTGGATGAGGCTTGTTGGGCCAAATAGATCTAAAGCATAAACACCAATTCTTAGGCTACCAAGCTAAAAAAGGGGCATATTCGGTTCGATAATTCAACATAGAATGTAATTTCGATCACTTGTGTCTATTTTGTAAAACATTTATAAAACTACATGTATTCTCATCCCAAAAATAATAGATTTCAAAAGTGGGACTATAACTCACTTTCACGTAATTTCACTTTGTTGGAAAATAAGAGTTGGCCACTGGTCGATTCACGAACCAATAACAAATATGTACATATATATCAAAGTATGATCGAAATATATTCACAACATTTTTATTACATTTTAATGATTTAAGTTTGTTAAGTTAACAGTCCAACGTTAGTAATCTCCAATTAGTTGTCCACAGTTAGATGTACAGAACTAAATCAATATATATTATCTCGAATCAATCCATGACCCAGGGTATACAAGTCTCATGCTAGATCACAACCCAAAGTATATATATTATTTTTGAATCAACCTCAACCCTGTATAGCTAACTCAAGCATTACTGCATATAGAGTGTCTATAGTTGTTCCAAAATATATTATATAGATGGGTCGATATGATATGTCAAAACGTTTTATACGTGTCTATGGTATCCCAAGATTACATAATATATGTTAGAATATATGTGTAATACAATATAAGTTAGTTAAGTTATGATTTGTATAGATTTACAACAAGCAAAATTATCCAATCTTGTTTTACCCATAACTTCTTCGTTTTAAATCCGTTTTGAGTGATTCAAGTTGCTATGGTTTCATAATGAACTGAAATTTATGAAACTAAACAGAAACAATATAATTTTATAGTCAGAAATACAAGTTACAAGTCGTTTTTGTAGAGGTAGTCATTTCAGTCGAAAGAACGACGACTTGATGACCATTTTGAAAAACATAATTCCACTTTGAGTTTAACCATGATTTTTGGATATAGTTTCATGTTCATAAGAAAAATCATTTTCCCAGAAGTATAGCTTTTAAATCAAAGTTTATCATAGTTTTTAATTATCCAAACCAAAACAGCCCCCGGTTTCGCTACGACGGCGTATGTCCGATTTTAAGGTGTTCTTTGTGTTTTCAGGTTTTAAATCATTAAGTTAGCATATCATATAGATATAGAACATGTGTTCAGTTGATTTTAAAAGTTAAGTTAGAAGGATTAACTTTGTTTGCGAACAAGTTTAGAATTAACTAAACTATGTTCTAGTGATTACAAGTTTAAATTTTCGAATAAGATAGTTATATATATATGAATCGAATGATGTTATGATGTGACGACCCAGAAATTTCCGACCAAATTTAAACTTAATCTTTATATGAATTCAGCACAATAAGCAAAGTCTGTAATGTTGAGTTTTGGAAACTTTGAAATTTTATTCATGTATTTAATTACCCTTTAACTATGCTCGACGATTCATGAACAATTATTTGTAAATAGATACGTGTGTATATATATAAATAATAATTAGAAGTATAATTTGAAATAAAGATGTAAAATAAGATACATGATATTATAATTCTATTAATGTTTATTAATCCCTATATATATAAAAAGATGCATTTAAACACAGTAAAATATATAAATATACATATATATGAGAACAACTGATTGGACATCAAAGTCTTTAAATGGTACGATCGATTGTAGCCATTATCTATTATTTATTTTTCTTTCTTGTTTTATCTTCCTGTTGATATATGTACCCGATCTGTTTACCATCTCAATCAACTATCTTAAAAATTTGTTTCTGTCTAAAAATTGCTACATATCAATATCAATCGGGTACCAATTTGTTACCAGTCCCTTTCTTCTTTAAATTCTTTTTATTTAATTTTGATACCTGCTAATATACCGTCACCACCTGATTCCCTTATTTAACTTCTTGTGCCATTTCTTTGTGTGATCGTATTCGAATATTTTGAGGAGTGAGATAAATGACGATGACAAAGATAACTTTATAATATAGAAGATATATTTATAACCCTACGTGATTATTTAGCTAATTATACAAAAACACTATCATCAACCAAACCATAATCACCTTCAAACAACTTTCACTTTCTAGGACGAAAATGATACTGCTGCACCTTTCCATGTATCTGTTTCAAATTAAACACACCACATATCAATCACCAAGATGAACCTTTCGTACTCTTCTGATCAACAATCACCACAATATTTGAAACTGATTCATTCTGTTGTTATTGTCGTGATCAATCGACAACCACCTGCTTTTCCTCATCCGCATTTGATCAAACACTTGATTACTATCATTGATCACCAACGAAACAACATGAAAGATTGAGGTATATAACTATATCGAACTATCACCTCAACACTCAAGTTTCTAACACCACTTGAAACCGCCACTCCCATCAACCTCTGCTACTATCATCACCTCACCCACATGATACACCACCTTCAAAACCGAGAACCACATTAACCGCTACTTCCTTCTTCATTATCTCTCTCTCTCTCTCTCTCTAAATCCCTCACCTAATCTCATTTGAAAAACCACCATTTAATTACGTAAATGAGGTACATGTGGGACTTTTAAAGCAACAATGACCGACAAGTCCTGATTTAATATCTAAATACTCGGCTTGTTTGATTGTGCAAGGTTGCGACGTAAAAGGTGAGGTTACCACCTTTCTTTTCTATTGTGGCCGACAAAAGGATAGTTAATTGGATACATAATGAGATGTGAATGAGACTAATGGATAAATGATAAAGGTGACGTGTTCTTGGCCTACACTCAAAAAGTTTATAACTTCACTTGACAAATTCGTGAGATGTTGCATTCCTAATAGGATTTCCACTGATGGAATTAAGTAGATAAATTTGATTTTCCTTTTTGATTTCAGACCATAGCTCACCGTGATTTACTCACTAAATTAAAGGCGGGTCCCAAGTGTTATGTTATATTGCCAAAACCATAATCAAAGATAATTAGATGTTATCGATTAGTCACTTTTCTGTTTCGAATTCTTAATACCATAACATGAGCCGTAAAGGCCACCATGATCCGTTTGTTAGTTGGGCTCCCAGAAATTCAAACAGGCTTTTGATATATAGGACCTTAATTGGACTCTTTTTATATAGTGAGGTGTTAGGCCATAATTTACTACGTGGGCTAGTGTACATATGGGTTTCTTTAAAATGCTTGTTGGGCTGATACCTTTAAGATTGGGCTGCTACTTCACTTCACTCGATATTAATGTTGATGTTACTCGTTTTGTGTTTAAGTATGTGATAAAGACGATGAACGTACGATGATGGTATGATATATATTGATGATAGTACATAGTGATGCTCATAAAAATGAAAATGAAACTGTGATTGTAGGATAGGATATAGATGATGATGATAACTAGGATGATTTGGTGATGTTAGGTGATTAGATAATGATGGTGAAGACGATGATAGTGAAGAAGTCATGATCGCGATCATGACGAAATAACATTGATAATGGTTATGTTTACGACTCGATAATAAAATGATGATGATGACGAGGTCTTGATGATAGTTATGATAAGGATGATGTTATGATTAGATTATGATGATGATAATGATGGAAATTAAAATAACGATGACGATGGGGTTTGTGGTGTTGAGAAGACAACAAGGAGATACAGGTTAGATAGATGTAGACTACGAGTTATAACAGAAACTATCGAGTAGAGGAGCGGTTTGGTTATGTTAAAGGGTTAGCGGGACGTCGCGGGTTCAGACCCGAACTTGGGCATTTTGTTAAAGAGCTACTTCTTTGAGGTAGTTTATTTATTACTCATTATTATTATTATTATTATTATTATTATTATTATTATTATTATTATTATTATTATTATTATTATTATTATTATTATTAATTATTATTATTATTATTAGTATTATTATTATCATTATTAGTGTCAGTAGTATTATTATTCAAACTAACATTTTTATCAAAATTATCTTTTTTTTAATTATTAAAACTATCATTATTATTATTATTATTAGAATTATCATTATTTTTATCATTATTATCTTTATCTTTATTATCATTTTTAATATAATTTCCTATCTTTATTATCATTTTTATTATAATTTCCAACACTAATATTATTAACTTTATCATTATTTTTATTCTTATTATTATTATTATTAATATATCAAACAAAGATTTTCTATATAAAAATATATTATTAACATAAAACATAACTATATTAATATTTTTGTAATAAATATTAATTATCTATTTAATGTATATAAAAATAAAAATAGTTTAATTTAGTTATAAATAAAGCATACAAGTTACTAAAATAACAATTACTAATAATATCTAAATTGTTCAATTACCATTATATGTGTTAATATATATATATACAAATGATTTAGGTTCGTGAATCAGAGGCCAACTCTGCATTGTATTTGTTCAATGACGTCATATGTATTCTTACAACGGAATACAGTATGGTGAGTTTCATTTGCTCCCTTTTTAATTGCTTTTGCAATATATATTTTTGGGCTGAGAATACATGCGCTACTTTTATAAATGTTTACGAAATAGACACAAGTACTTAAAAATATATTCTTCGTTGAGTTGTACCACTGGCATATTTCCCTGTAGCTTGGTAACTACTATTTACATGGGTATTGTAAACGTGAATCCTGTTGATAGATCTATCGGGCTTGACAACCCCAACCGGACTGGACGACCAGTATTCAACGGTTGCACATTACTTCGTTTCGGTGACTACACTTGGTACGGTGTAGTGAGATTTCATAATAAAGGGAATATGCGACGTGATTAAATGTTAAGTATGGTTACCAAGTGCTCAACCACTTAGAATGCTTTACATACACTTGCGAGTGTATTATGTTTATGATTATGAAATCTTGTGGTCTATTAAAATATTGAAATGATTGTTATGATAAACCTATGAACTCACCAACCTTTTGGTTGACACTTTAAAGCATGTTTATTCTCAGGTATGAATTAAGTCTTCCGCTATGCATTTGCTCAATTTAAGGACATTACTTGGAGTCGATCATCGCAATGGGACCAAATGTTGATGACTTCGTCCAGGGGGATAAGGATGGGTCCTCACAGGTGGTATCAGAGCATTGGTCCTAGCGAATCAGGTATTGCATTAGTGTATCTAACTGATAGTTATTAAGATGCATTAAGTGAGTCTGGACTTCGACCTTAGCTGCATGTCAAAATTTTGCTTATCATTTATTGTCAAAAATTACCTGCTTATCATTCCTAAGTCTCGACACGACTTCCTGCACTTATTTGATAGATAGCGTATAGAAAAAATTCATATCTTAGCGTATCTGCTAAATCATATCGAATCGTATCTATTACTGTAAACTTTGCCTAATATCTTCCATAAATTTCTCCATAATTTAAGGAATTCTGGAACTATATATATCTTTGCATATTATGCATTGAGAATACCATTCAACTATCATTTGTTGTCACTAAACTTTTCATACCAAAAATATTTTCGGTGATCGCGTAAGATGGCCTCTACAAACAAATCGACCAAGTTCCTCTGACTCCGAAGACAATGTGACGGGAGCACACCAACCAATCAACTACCGTGATTACTGGAGAAGATGGGGGTGGGTTCGCGACATACTCACCCTATGGAGAAGGGAAGAAGGTACTCCATATCATGAACCGAATCTACCACCTAATCTTGGAGTACTCGACTCGCTCATCGGCGAACCTGTCCGCAACACCGTTTATACCCTTTTTGCGAGAATTTTTCGTCTTGAGACTACCATTAATGGAACTAGAGGAGATATCCAACCTCTACCTCACACTAATAACCAGCCAGGGTTAGTAGAAGAAGTCAACGAACTTCGTGCCCGAGTAGTAGCTTTGGAGAATATGATGCAAAACTTACCAGCTTCAGCAGCATCACCGGCACCAACAGTACCACCAGTATCAACAGTTGTACCATCAATACCACAAGCCTCAACATCTCATTATGTACCTCGAGCATAATGTTCGTTCTATGTATCGTTCTACACCGATTATCTTTGTTCTACATATCGTTCTATATCATTTATCTTTGTTCTACCTGACAATTATGTAATCTCTAATGTTTTAGAGATTATGTATTATAGTTCTAACGAAAATCATATGAGCTTAATATCATATTAACTCATTAAATCCATGATTTCATCTGAAGAAAATATATTTGTATATATATTTTCATAAAGATTGTAATTACAAATTTCTTTCGTACAAACTATTAATGGTGAAAATAATTTAACAGGTAGGTAATACTCGAGGAATATTTAGATTTCACATTAAAAAGTTACATTGTACATTCTTCGAATCTGATTAAACGGTCATTTACTATCTTACTCACATCCACAGCTATACGAATCCGTTCACCACAGAGTAACCTTTTCATTCAATTTCATAATTGGATTTTGACTTATCAGAATCCAACAAGTGGCATAATGAAGAAAAACATTTAACAAAATAAAATTTGTTAGAAACAAACGAATTGACTATGAGAAAAATCTTGTTAAGAATCCACGCTAACTGTTCCTAGCTAACTGGTTACATTTTATTTACCGCAATTTAATTATCGCAATTTATATTCTCGCAATTTTATTTATCGTCATTTAAATTATGTTATTTATTTTACGCACTTTAAATATCAGGACACGTATACAAAGTTTTGACATATCATATCAATGCATGTATATATATTATTTGGAATAACCATAGACACTCTATATGCAGTAATACGGGAGTTAGCTATACAGGGTTGAGGTTGACTCTACAATAATATATATACTTTGAGTTGTGATCAAGTCTGAGACATGTACACGGGTCACGATACGTATTAATCAATCCGAATGTTATATATTAAACTATATACGAATTATTGAATTGCTAACTATGGACTTTAAACTATGGACTATCAACAGTGGACAATTAAAATGAATTAAAATATTGATTATAACATATGAAACTAAACAACTGAGTTCATCTTAAACCTCATTTGTATCTTGACGATTACAATCTGCGTTCAAACCTTTCATGATTCTTGAAAAAAAAAAACACCTCAATTGAGAGGATGAACCAACCGCACTTCATCTACGGAAGAAAAAAATTTATGCATATAGTTATGCACCTGAAAACATTCGGAACTTGAGTAAACGTTTAACACGTATCTGTGCTAACTTCTTTGGCGTTGTTATTACCGAAAATAACTTTGCAACTTTTTCACAATAGTCAGTTTTGTCACAGCTCCAGCACGTCAACTTCGACTTTTCATTCGAAACAACCTTATTATAACCATGATATATATGCGTACTCTTTTATTGTTACCGGGGAACCTTTTATATTCCACCATATTACCCTCAGCGTTTAATCATCTAAAAACATAATTCTCTTAAAACCACCTCGAATTGATAATCGATGACTCAGATATGGTAGCATTAAATACAGAGGAAACAGAAAAATTATAGATGGTCTAAACGACAAAAAGTTTGATGATAAAGAAGGGAGTGTTAGGAACGCTCGATAGAAAATTTGGTACTGAAAAACGGATTGAGCTAACCACAAAGGAGACCAAGGACAAATACAAGGATCAAACTCTGTATTTAAAGAATCTGATGATTCAGTTTCTGATGAAATCTTTAGCGAATACCTTGCTTCCGAATCTAAACCCTTACGGATAAATCTTATTCATCATCCATCGATATTAGAAATTCCAAGATATCATCGTATCTTTCATTATAAATATTCTCCATATTTCTAAAGATATTTTTATAACTGTTCTTATCTGAAATCATTAATCTCATCGTGTTATCAGTGTTACATCATATAGAAACTGTTAGTTTCTATATTCTGTAAAGTTTCGAGCTTAAAATATGAATGTTATTGAAGTAATGTTGGGAACTGATGCATGACTTAGTATAATATAATGACATTTGATCAACGTGATTATATTACAGTAAGTCATGCTGAGTTTCTAAATGGAACATGCTGATTCGCAGATTATAACGTCATCATGTGTCATGTTACATAACTCTTTCATTCAGATTAACTTCTGAACATATCAAGAAAATATATTCTTGATAGTTCTATTCTCAGTGATTCTAGTAATTTGACAAATCAAATCATGCTATTACGTTCTTTCTTAGAACACTAAGCTCATTCGAAACTCCACACCTATGAATTTTGGACCGTTACTTGCGAAAAGAAAACAAAAGCATGAAGCTCCGAAATGGAAAGGGGGTAAAAATTGCAGCAAATAAGAGAGAGTATTAACTGTGAATGACAATGGTTATAGAAGACGGAAACAGGTACTCCAAAATATAAGAGAAAATATTAAGCCCAATAACAACACAGAGGTTTCAAACCGTGGATATTAATACGAATAGCAATGTAAAGACACGGTAGAATTAAGAATAGTATTCCCCCAAGGTAATAGTAAAAGTAAACAGATTTTCTTGGTGGAAGATTGAAAGGAATGATGACAGAAATGGTAATTAGGAAAATATCAAGGATTAGAACGGGATTAAGCATTTTCACGATCTTTTGGAGGTATGAACTAAGAAAGAAAGTATAGGAATGGTAAAAACTAATGGAACGGAAAAGGTAAATTTATAATGGAAATATCAGACGTAGTAATCGGGACAGATCATAGCATTTAATTAAATAGATTCTAATTTTCTTAAATCTCGAAGAATCAGATCTTATAGATTTCCAAGATTTCTTTTGAAACCCTTGAATTCCGGAATTCAACGATGACTAGTCAAAAGTTATGATGAAACTTGTCTTTCTCACTTCACTATTTAGTGATAGCTTCACTCGTACTCTTCGAATAATCGAATTGTTTTATCCATATTACTCAAAGATGGTAAAACTATATTTATCAGCTCATATGTGTCATGAAAACATACTTATTGTCATCCATGACCACACCACTCAAATTTCGGGACGAAATTTCTTTAACGGGTAGGTACTGTGACGACCCGGAAATTTCCGACCAAATTTAAACTTAATCTTTATATGAATTTGACACAATAAGCAAAGTCTGTAATGTTGAGTCTCGGAAACTTTGAAATTTTATTCATGTATTCAATTACCCTTTAACTATGCTCGACGATTCACGAACAATTATTTGTAAATAGATACGTGTGTATATATATATAAATAATAATTGGAAGTATAATTTGAAATAAAGATGTAAAATAAGATACATGATATTATAATTCTATTAATGTTTATTAATCCCTATATATATATATATATATATATATATATATATATATATATATATATATATATATATATATATATATATATATATATATATATATATATATATATATATATATATATATATATATATATATATATATATATATATATATAAAGAAGCATTTAAACACAGTAAAATATATAAATATACATATATATGAGAACAACTAATTGGACATCAAAGTCTTTAAATGGTACGATCGATTGTAGCCATTATCTATTATTTATTTTTCTTTCTTGTTTTATCTTCCTATTGATATCTGTACCCGATCTGTTTACCATCTCAATCAACTATCTTAAAAATTTGTTTCTGTCTAAAAATTGCTACACATCAATATCAATCGGGTACCAATTTGTTACCAGTACCTATCTTCTTTAAATTCTTTTTATTTAATTTTGATACCTGCTAATATACCGTCGCCACCTGATTCCCTTATTTAACTTCTTGTGCCATTTCTTTGTGTGATTGTATTCGAATATTTTGAGGAGTGAGATAAATGACGATGATAAAGATAACTTTATAATATAGAAGATATATTTATAACCCAACGTGATTATTTAGCTAATTATACAAAAACACTATCATCAACCAAACCATAATCACCTTCAAACAACTTTCACTTTCTAAGACGAAAATGATACTGCTGCACCTTTCCATGTATCTGTTTCAAATTAAACACACCACATATCAATCACCAAGATGAACCTTTCGTAATCTTCTGATCAACAATCACCACAATATTTGAAACTGATTCATTCTGTTGTTATTGTCGTGATCAATCAACAACCACCTGCTTTTCCTCATCCGCATTTGATCAAACACTTGATTACTATCATTGATCACCAACGAAACAACATGAAAGATTGAGGTATATAACTCTATCGAACTATCATCTCAACACTCAAGTTTCTAACACCACTTGAAACCGCCACTCCCATCAACCTCTGCTACTATCATCACCTCACCCACATGATACACCACCTTCAAAACCGAGAACCACATTAACCGCTACTTCCTTCTTCATTATCTCTCTCTCTCTCTCTCTCTAAATCCCTCACCTAATCTCATTTGAAAAACCACCATTTAATTACGTAAATGAGGTACATGTGGGACTTTTAAAGCAACAATGACCGACAAGTCCTGATTTAATATCTAAATACTCGGCTTGTTTGATTGTGCAAGGTTACGACGTAAAAGGTGAGGTTACCACCTTTCTTTTCTCTTGTGGCCGAAAAAAGGATAGTTAATTGGATACATAATGAGATGTGAATGAGACTAATGGATAAATGATAAAGGTGACGTGTTCTTGGCCTACACTCAAAAAGTTTATAACTTCACTTGACAAATTCGTGAGATGTTGCATTCCTAATAGGATTTCCACTGATGGAATTAAGTAGATAAATTTGATTTTCCTTTTTGATTTCGGACCATAGCTCACCGTGATTTACTCACTAAATTAAAGGCGGGTCCCAAGTGTTATGTTATTATGCCAAAACCATAATCAAATATAATTAGATGTTATCGATTAGTTACTTTTCTGTTTCGAATTCTTAATACCATAACATGAGCCGTAAAGGCCACCATGATCCGTTTGTTAGTTGGGCTCTCGTAAATTCAAAAAGGCTTTTGATAGATAGGACCTTAATTGGACTCTTTTTATATAGTGAGGTGTTAGGCCATAATTTACTACGTGGGCTAGTGTACATATGGGTTTCTTTAAGATGCTTGTAGGGCCGATACCTTTAAGATTGGGCTGCTACTTCACTTCACTCGATATTAATGTTGATGTTACTCATTTTGTGTTCAAGTATGTGATAAAGACGATGAACGTACGATGATGGTATCATATATATTGATGATAGTACATAGTGATGCTCACGAAAATGAATATGAAACTGTGATTGTAGGATAGGATATAGATGATGATGATAACTAGGATGATTTGGTGATGTTAGGTGATTAGATAATGATGGTGAAGACGATGATAGTGAAGAAGTCATGATCGCGATCATGACGAAATAACGTTGATAATGGTTATGTTTACGACTCGATAATAAAATGATGATGATGACGAGGTCTTGATGATAGTTATGATAAGGATGATGTTATGATTAGATTATGATGATGATAATGATGGAAATTAAAACAACGATGACGATGGGGTTTGTGGTGTTGAGAAGACAACAAGGAGATACAGGTTAGATAGATGTAGACTACGAGTTATAACAGAAACTATCGGGTAGAGGAGCGGTTTGGTTATGTTAAAGGGTTAGCGGGACATCGCGGGTTCAGACCCGGACTTGGGCATTTTGTTAAAGGGCTACTTCTTTGAGGTAGTTTATTTATTACTCATTATTATTATTATTATTATTATTATTATTATTATTATTATTATTATTATTATTATTATTATTATTATTATTATTATTATCATTATTATTATTATTATTATTATTATTAATTATTATTATTATTAGTATTATTATTATCATTATTAGTGTCAGTAGTATTATTATTCAAACTAACATTTTTATCAAAATTATCTTTTTTTAATTATTAAAACTATCATTATTATTATTATTAGAATTATCATTATTTTTATCATTATTATCTTTATCTTTATTATCATTTTTATTATAATTTCCTATCTTTATTATCATTTTTATTATAATTTCCAACACTAATATTATTAACTTTATCATTATTATTATTATTATTATTAATATATCAAATAAAGATTTTCTATATAAAAATATATTATTAACATAAAACATAACTATATTAATATTTTTGCAATAAATATTAATTATCTATTTAATGTATATAAAAATAAAAATATTTTTATTTAGTTATAAATAAAGCATACAAGTTACTAAAATAACAATTACTAATAATATCTAAATTGTTCGATTACCATTATATGTGTTAATATGTAATGACCCGGAAATTTTCCACCAAATTTAAACCTTAATCTTTATATGTTTCCAACACGATAAGCAAAATCAGTAATATTGAGTCTCGAAAGTTTTGAAATATATATTTATGTAATCAAATTACCCTTCGACTATTCCCGATGATTCACGAACAACTGTGTGTAAATAAGAATGTGAATATATATATATATATATATATATATATATATATATATATATATATATATATATATATATATATATATATATATATATATATATATATATATATATATATATATATATATATATATAAATACAAATGCATATATACTATTTTGAATTAATAAGGTATGCTTTAATCATTAGTGATTAAATATGTAAAACAACAAATAGAATAAATAAATTACTATGATACATATATATTATCACAATTATATATATGATTTCTATTAGTAATTAATAATATATGTTGATATATAATATTTAATAAATGATATAGTGTAAAGTTAATATATTATTTGTTATTACAAGTTAAAATATAAATGATATATAAATGTTATTATTATTATTATAATTATCATTATTGGTTTTACTATAAAATAATACAAGTTATTATTATTATTATCCTTACTAAAATTATTAACATTTTTATAATTATTGTTTTTGTTATTATAAAACAACTTATTAATATTCTCACTAATATTATTACTATCATTATTAAAATTGTTATTAATGGTTATTATTATTATTATTATTGTTATAATTACTATCATAAATACAAATTGTATTGGTAATAATACATAAATTAAATAAAAGATATATTTATTAGTAATAATATATATAAAAGATATATTTAGTAATTAATAATTAAGAAAAAGTCACGAATTTGTTATAAATCAACATCTGTTATATTTTATTTATTTTTTTTCTTGTCTGCTCTCAATTTTTTTTTCTCCTGATTTGATTCTTTGTCGACCATTCGTACACCACAATACAAATATGTGATTTAACCGTGTTCCTACTTCAATTATCGATTCATTTTATATATTATACATTTCATTTGATGAGATTAAAACCAAAGAGATAGAGATAAACTTCATATATCTCTGTTTCGACCTGTGATTCACAAAAGCTCAATTTTGATCTATTCTTCCAAATCTATTAAAGTAGAAAGGTTAGAAATCCCCCATTAAAACTATCTGTAAATTTGCAGACTTTAATTCTTTCGATCAAACTTGAATTTCGAAGTCAAAGGTATTTTCCTAAAAAGTCAAACAGATCGTTTTTGATAAAATTCGATTCCGTTTTTAAGTTTTATGATAAATTGATAATCCAAAAAGTTTTTAGTAGTCATTTAGAACCTAAAGCATGTAGACCTCGAAAGCTAAAACCCTCTAAAATTCAAAATCAATAATCATGTTCTTCGTTACAAACAGTAACAGGATACTCGTTTTTTTTATTCGTTTTCTGTTATTTTAAATCCATCCAAACAGATTTAAACATTTCTGTTTCGATTTTAAAATCTAAAATTAACTGGTAACTCAATCTTGTAATCGTGGTATTGATTTGGGTCGTTTTAAACACTGGAAGAAGGAGAAGGAGAAAGGAACACAGAAAGGTTGGATTAAAAACATATTAACCCGGATTAATTCAGAAAAACGAAAATGGTTGGACGGTTAGGGGGAGTGTTGGGTGAACGGGTGGTCGCGGGTTCGAGTCCCGGTTCGGGCACTTTATTTTTTTCAAGCCTTTTAAAGGTAGTCTATAATTATTATTATTCTTATTTTTTTATTTATTATTATTATTATTATTATTATTATTATTATTATTTATTATTATTATTATTAATTACTAGTATGATTATGAGAAAAATAAAAAGAATAAATATAACTTATGATAAGAAACATTAATATAAAAATAATTATGGTTGTAATCATAGTTAGGGAAATTACAACCTAGAAGATTAATTATATGCACGAATACGATTAAGGCAATATAAGGATATAATTATGAATATAATTAAGTCACGATTAAATGATATTATTATCATTATTTTTATTATGATTAGTATTATTACTAGTAAGTATTAAGTATTATTATTCAAAATATTATTTTTATTATCTTTATTATTAAACTTATTTTTTTATTAAAACTACTAATAATATTAAAAGTATCATTACTTTTAATCAATCATTTTGTTAAAACTACTAATACTATCATTATTTTTACTAGTACTATCAAAGTTATTTTTACTATCATTATACTTATTTTAGTATTATTATAACTGATACATTGTAAATAAAAGATTAATTATATAAAAATATATTTAATACTCATATTTTAAATATATAAATATTTTCATATATAGAATGAATATATAATGAAGTAGCTAAATTAGTAATATAAAAATATATCACAACTAATAATATATATAATATATATATATATATATATATATATATATATATATATATATATATATATATATATATATATATATTATTTGATTACAATTACGTGTGTTAATATATATACGAATGATATAGGTTCGTGAACCCGAGGCCAACCCTACACTTGTTCAATGATGTTATATGTATTTTTACTACAAAATACAGTATGGTGAGTATATAGTCCCTTTTAAACTCTAAATATTTTGGGATGAGAATACATGCAATTTATGATTTGACACAAGTGATCAAAAATAAATTCTATGTTGAGTTGTACCATGGCATATTTCTTTATACTTGGTAGCTAATATTTACTTGAGGAATGTAAACGCGAATCCTGTTGATAGATCTATCGGGCCTGACAACCCCAACCGGGCTGGACGACCAGTTTTCAACGGTTGCACAGTACTTCGTTTCTGTATACTACACTTGGTACGGTGTAGCGATTATTTAAGAATATGCTGCGATGATTTAAATATTAAGTATGGTTAACAAGTGCTCAACTACTTTTACATACACTTGCGAGTGTATTATGTTTAAATATATGAAATCTTGTGGTCCATAGTTATAACGCTGCTAGCATCAAACCTATATCTCACCAACTTTATGTTGACATTTTAAAGCATGTTATTCTCAGATACGAATTAAGTCTTCCGCAGTTCATTTGCTCATGATAAGGACATTACTTGGCGTAGATCATCGCAATGGAACCAAATGTTGATGACTTCGTCTAGGAGGATTAGGACGGGTTGTTAAAGTTGGTATCAGAGTGGTGGTCTTAGCGAACCAGGTCTTGCATGAGTGTGTCTAACTGGTAGTTGTTTAGATGCATTAGTAAGTCTGGAATTTGACCTAGTGTTGTTAGGATATATTAATAAGTCTGGACTTGAACCTGGTCTACGTGTCAAAAGTTTTGCTTATCATTACTATTCGGAAACCATGCTTATCATTCTTAAGTCTAGACACGTCTTACTGCATTTAGTGCATTCATATCTTAGCGTATCTGATAATTCATATCTTAGCACATCTGTAGACTTGCCTGATATATGCCGTAGGTTCCTCTGTAGTCTACAAAGTCTTTAGTATTATATATATAGATATTCTATATAGCTAGAATATCATCCGATATCCGAAAATCAGTTCACATTGAAGATCCCTTCCATCCATCAAATTGCTCATTTGGCAATGAACCTGAAGCACTTACCGGCGAACCTGTTCGAGAAACCATTTTCTCTCTCATTTCTAGAGTATCTATTCACGATTACATAATATCCCATATTTCGAATCTTATTCATCCGCTTGCCCCAACCGCCAATCATCCAGGTGTACTAGCAGAAGTTAACGAAATTCGCGCTCGCGTGACGACTTTGGAGAACATGGTGCGAAGGTTACAAACACCAGCAGCAGCACCGGTAGCATAGTCAGTATAGCCAGTAACATCAACATCACAAGCCTCAGTACCAGCAGCATAATCAGCATCACTATCATAAACGCCAACAGTACCCTTATCACCTCAACCACAATCGCGTCGTAAACCTCAACATCACAATATGTATCTCGGATATCAACATCACACTCCTCAATAACCCCATCTGTACCTCGAGTATGATCTTTGTTCTACATATCGTTCTACCTCATTTATTTTCGTTCGACATGACGATTATGTAATTTCTAAAGTTTTAGAGATTATGTAATCTAGTATTAACGATAAATCGAATGAGTTTAATATCTTATTGACTCGTTTGATCCATGATTACATCCGAAGAAAATATATATGCAAGTATATTTTCATAAAGATTGTAATTAAAAATTCTTTCGTACAAACTATTAATGATGAAAATATTTTAACGGGTAGGTAGTACCCGAGGAATATTTAGATACATTAATAAGTTACACTGTACATTCTTCAAATCTGATTCAACGGTCATTTACTATCCTATTTACAACCACCGATAAATGAATCCGTTCATCACAGAATAACCATTTCCATTCAAATTTCATAATTGGATTTTGACCTATCAGAATCCAACAAGTGGCATAATGAAGAAAACATTGGACATGATAAAAATTTGTTAGAAACAAACAAATTAATTATGAAAAATTCTATTAGGAATCCACGCTAACTGTTCCTAGCTAACTGTTCCCAGCTAACTGATTACATTTTATTTATCGCAATTTATATTATCGCAATTTACATTCTCGCAATTTTATTTATCGTCATTTAATTTCTGCGCTTTACATACCGTCGGGACACATGTACACAATACGTCGGATTAATTCTGAGACAATACGTTGTACACGGGTCATGATATATATTTATTTATTTTACGCACTTTAAATAACGGGACACGTATACAAGGTTTCGACCTATCATATCGACCCATCTATATATATATTTCGGAACAACCATAGACACTCTATATGTGAATGTTGGAGTTGGCTATACAGGGTTGAGGTTGATTCCAAAATATACATATGGTTTGAGTTGTGATCAATACTGAGACCGGTACACGGGTCACGATACGTATTAATTAATTCGAATATTATATATTAAATTATATATGAATTTATTGGACTATTGGACAATTGGACTATTGGACTGCTAACTTTGAACAATTAAAATGAATTAAAATATTGATTATAACATATGAAACTAAACAATTCTTCAAGTTGCCACTTGATTTCATCTTAAACCTCATTTGTACCTCGACAGTTACAATTCGTGTTCAAATCTTTCATGATTTTTGAAAACACCTCGATCGGGAGGATGAACCAGCCGCACTTCATCTACGGAAGAAAAGATTTATGCACCTGAAAAACTCTCGAACCCAAATTCATAGTTTAACACGTACCTGTGTTGAATCCTTTACCATTTATTAGCAAAAACAACCTTACGATTCCTTTTCAAGTAACTAATTTTGTCACAGCTCCAGCAAGTTAATTCTGACTTTTCAGTCAAATTAGTCGTATTATAATCTCGTTAGATACATTGTTCTTTCACCGTCGTTACCAGAGAACCTTTTATATTCCACGACATCATCAGCAGATGTACCAGCAGCTTGTCATCCCTTTGGCGGAATCAACAATCAGTATTTTGAAAATCTCGCAGAACTTCTCCAGTTATACCTATAACGTCTTGAAGGTATTTCGTATGCCTGAGAGACATATTAAATTAATGTGGCTAACATGTTATGATCCAAGTCGGGTCATACCCAATAACAAACTTACCGACACCTCATTCGTATTTGATCTTAACGATTTAATCATTGATCAAATACGCGACACTTGAACTTTAAGAAAAGTGGTTTTCTGAAATATTACTTGATGTTTACATATATATATATATATATATATATATATATATATATATATATATAAATTATGGAATAATTTATATTATATGGATTTAATTATTTATAGGTTAAATAATTAATTTAGTTATGTTACATTTTATAAAATTGGTTTTATAAATAAAAATGTACATAATTAATAATAATGTCATGGAAGTTTATAAAATAGAGGGGTTTTATAAAATTAGTTTTATAAAAACTATTTTATAAAACAAATGTATGTGGCATGGGAGATGGGGTTATTGGATTCATGAACTCATGCTTTTGACTACTTGGTTTTCCCATATATCTACATTCACATGCCTAGCTCTCTTGGGACTTCAACACACATGCAATACACATCATTTTACTTGCAAAAAAAATTCTGCACAGCCTGTTTTTCCCCTTGCTGCTGCCGTGAGCTTTCTATAGGGTAGGAGAGTTCATTTTCTTTTTTTTTTTGCAAGCTAATTCAAGTATCATTAAATCCTAACTAAAGTACAAGGTGTTGGTGCAAAGTTTGGGGTATATCTACTTGAGGTTTCATACTTTTGGAGCTCCATTCAACATCATCTTCATCATCATCTATCAACTAGCTAGGAGAAGGTATATACTCTCTTCTTGCTTCTAGTTTGTAAGTATGTTTCACAACTTGATCTTTATTGGGATTTAACTTTAATTGGTTAAAGTATAACAAATTCTAAAATGGTAATACTTCATGCTTCCGCTTAATTTGATCTTTAAATTTTTCAAGTATGTTTATGAACTTGTTAAATCCCAACAATGGTATCTAGAGCCGAAGTTGTTGAAATATGCTTCGAGATGATTATTAAACTCACTATATATTTTGCATTTTATGTACATGCATGATTGTAAAATGCAAAAATTTATAGTTTTGGGTGGGTTTAAAATATGGCCGAATTTATGGAGTTCCAAAAGTGGGTTTTGGTTCTTCCATTTGGTTCATACTTGGTTGTATGTTAAAGTTCACAATCTAAGCCTTGACCTTGTGTTTGGTTGCATGCATGGTTGATTTATATTTATTCAATTGGTTTGTAATAATATTTATTCATTTGGCATGTAATAATTCATTTGGTTATGTAATTTATTTTATATTTGGTATGTAAAATAGATTAGGTTGTAATTTCTTTTTTTTAGACAAAAATGTATTAGGATATATTTTGTAAAATGATGAAGATAATGAAGACTTGAAGAACACATGAAGAAGCATTTGGATGCAAGATTAAGTGGGAGATTTAAAATCTCCTACTTTGTGTAATTACCCCTTACCCGGTGGCATTTTGTTTTCGGCTAAACAAAATGCTTACCAAAAGGCTTGATTGTGAACATGTTGTTTTGCATGCTTGGTTGTTTATTGTATGATTGTGGATTGTATGTATGCTACAAGTTAATCACACAAGTTAACAACAAACTAAAATGACAATTTAATTGGTTAAATTTAACATTATTAACACATGCAAAACTACAATTTAATTGGTTAAATTGAAAAGGCAAAAGACGTTAAAAATGGTTATTAAGAATTAGAAACGGATTGCACATATAAAATGGTTTATATCAAAGTAATAAAATTGGCATTGTTACATGACATGAAAATGGATTTTCATAAGAACCATACACTAAATGCATGTTGGTGTATGGCATAAAAGTTTTCTCAAACTAGAAATAATGAAAACTTAAAATCCCTTTAACAAACAAGGTAAACAAGTTAAACGCCATCCTTTTATGTGACACTTAGACATATTAGGGAACTCATGATGGGATAAAGGTCACCTAACCGTCATGAACAAACTAATATGATTAAGGTGAATTTCGCATGCTTGTGGGATAAAGGTCACCTTACCACTTGCATGTTAAGTTTACACATTTACACAAGTAGGACGACTTGATTTGGAAATCATGAACTTAGGGTCACCGAAGCATGATGAACAAATAGGCATTGATGGGATAATATGCCATGCAAAAGGATTGCATGATCCCATAACTTAGAAGTTGCAAAAGGATTGCAATTGTCATATAATGACTACCTAGCTAAATCAAATGACGGGATAAAGGTCACCTAACTGAAATTTGGTTTACCGTTGGATTCTAAAATTTAATAAATATCAATTGGATTTAAAGGGTATTGATTGTTAAATTAAAATTAATACTTAAACGACTTTGTTAAATTTTGTAGATGGCCGCAAATAACAACAACATTCCGAACGCACCTATTAACTTGAACAACCTATCATTAAGGTCTCTCCTCGAGAAAGACAAACTCAACCATACGAACTTTATGGATTGGTTCCGCAATCTTAGAATTGTCCTCAAACTTGAGGATAAGGCGTATGTGTTGGAAGACCCCATTCCCGATCAACCCGACGAGGATGATACGGAAGGCATGGCTTATTGGGATAAGTATTGCGCCGATTTGGTGCAAGTCGCTTGCCTAATGCTTGGGACTATGATACCCGAACTCCAAAAGGATTTCGAACATCATATTGCATATGACATGATTACGCAATTGAAGGAGATGTTCCTTCAACAAGCACGTGTCGAGCGCTTCGAAACGGTTCGAGCGTTACATGCATGTCGTATGGATGACACCCAATCCGTATCCTCTTATGTCCTCAAAATGAAAAGCCTTATTGATCGCGCAAACCGCCTTAATCTCAACATATCTAATGAGCTAGCCACTGATCTTATCCTTAACTCCCTGTCAAAGAGGTTTGACCAATTTGTAATTAATTACAATATGAATGGGATGGATAAGACCATTGGTGAACTTCATGGCATGTTAAGGACGGCCGAAACTAGCATGGGTAAGAGGGCTTCACCCGTGCTAATGATCAATGATGGTGGGTCCAAAGGTAATAACACCTCTAAGCCAAAGGCGGCTAAGAGGAAAGGATCCACCAATCAAGGCAAGGGAAAGGGGAGGATGGTTACCCCAACCAAAAACAAGAACAAGAAGCAAAAGGTTGCCGGACAAGCAAACCCCAAGGAAGACCCGTGCTTCGGTTGCGGTGAAATGGGTCACTGGAAACGGAACTGCCCGGTCTACCTTAAGGAGTTGAAGGAAAAGAGGGATGCGGGGCAATCCTCAGGTAACATATATATGGTATATATAGAGCTTAGTATTACTTCTTCTAATACATGGGTATTAGACACTGGATGTGGAACTCACATTTGCAATTCTTTGCAGGGGTTCAAAAGAAGTAGCAAGCAAACGGGAACATCAAGTCTCTTTATGGGTAATGGAGCCAAAGTGCAAGTGAAGGCTCAAGGAGACTTTGTATTAAAACTTCCAAGTGGTTTGGAACTTATTTTGAACAATGTTTTGTATGCACCGGATTTATGTCGAAACATTATTTCAGTTTCCCGTTTAAAACAATGTGGTTTTTATCTTAATTTTGTTAATGATGATATCCACGTTTATTTAGATAATGTATTTTATTTTAAGGCTTCGCCTTCAAATGGAATTTATGAATTGGTTCATGATGACACATCATCTAGTAGCTCAATATACCATACTAGCACCAAGAAACTCAAAAGGGATTTGAGTGATTCCTACTTATGGCATTGTCGCCTTGGTCACATAAACAAGAATCGAATGCATACACTCCAAAAGAATGGCCTTTTGAAATCAAATGAACTAGACTCATTTGATGTATGTGAATCTTGTTTACAAGGCAAAATGACTAAAGCACCTTTCAAAGGGACCTACGAAAGGGCTAAGGACTTATTGGGATTAATACATTCGGATGTATGTGGACCCTTTAAGCCCATAGCTAGGAATGGTGAAAGATACTTCGTTACTTTCATTGATGACTTCAGTCGTTTCGGATATGTCTACTTGTTAAGACATAAGGACGAAACTTTTGAAGCATTCAAAGAGTATCAAAACGAAGTACAAAATCAACTCAATAAGACAATTAAGGTACTTCGAACCGATAGAGGAGGTGAATACCTAAGCGATGCCTTCCAAGATCATCTTAGAAGTTGTGGGATTATCTCGCAACTTACTCCACCCGGGACACCACAGCTTAATGGTGTGTCCGAAAGGAGGAACCGAACCCTAATGGATATGGTTCGATCTATGATGGATAGAAGCTCGCTACCTCTATCATTCTGGGGTTATTGTCTATGCTCAGCGGCTCGTATTTTAAATATGGCCCCAACCAAGAAAGTGGAGCGAACACCTCATGAGATGTGGTTTGGAAAACCTCCATCTCTATCATACTTAAAGGTATGGGGATGTGAAGCTTACCCTAAGCGTTACGTCCCTAATAAGTTGAATGCTCGATCCACGAAGTGTATCTTCATAGGATATCCCAAGGATGATATGGGATACTATTTCTATGATCCAACCGAGCAAAATGTATTTGTTGCTCGAAAGGCTGAATTCCTTGAAGCTAAGTTCCTAATGGAAGGAAATTGTGAAAGGAAGATAGATCTTAAAGAGGTTCAAGATCAAGTAGATGATACACAATTGGTTGACACTAGCACTCAACATGAAAATATTGAGAATGATCAAGTGGATGATCAAAATACACGAGACGTTCGCAGATCTGGTAGGATTAGTAATACTCCTGAGAGATATGGGTTTCTCATGGATGGTTGCTATGTGGTTGATTTGGATGAACCAACAAACTACCAAGATGCTTTATCAAGGACTGATAAAGATAAATGGCAGGAAGCCATGAACGCTGAGATGCAATCCATGTATGACAACCAAGTTTGGGAACTTGTTGCGCAACCTCCTGAATCTAGGCTAGTTGATTGTAAATGGCTGTTCAAAATGAAAACCGACATACATGGGAACTTGGATACATATAAATCTAGACTTGTAGCAAAAGGTTTCACTCAAACTCAAGGGGTTGACTATGATGAAACTTTTTCGCCAGTGGCAATGCTAAAGTCTATTAGGATATTACTTGCCATTGCTGCTCATTATGATTATGAAATATGGCAAATGGATGTCAAGACCGCTTTCCTAAATGGACATCTTGAGGAAGATGTCTATATGGTTCAGCCTGAAGGTTTTGTTGATCCGAAATATCCTAAAAAGGTATGCAAGTTAAAGAAGTCAATCTACGGATTGAAACAAGCATCTAGAATGTGGAATCATCATTTTAATGAGGAGGCCAAGAAATTTGGCTTCATTAAAAATGGTGATGAAGCTTGTGTATATAAGAAAGCTAGTGGGAGCACTATCATGTTCCTTGTACTATATGTGGATGATATATTGTTATTTGGAAATGATATTCCAGCAATGCAAGGTGTTAAAACTTGGTTAAGCAAATGCTTCTCCATTAAGGATCTTGGAGAAGCACAATACGTTTTGGGGATTGGGATCTACAGGGATAGATCCAAGAAACTGATAGGTTTAAATCAAAGTGCATACATTGAAAAGATCTTGAAAAGATTCAAGATGGAGAACTCTAAGAAAGGTTTGGTACCTATTCAAAAGGGAACACTTCTCAGTTCATCTCAGTGCCCCACCACGAAAGATGAACAGGAGAGAATGAAAAAGGTCCCATATGCTTCTGCCATTGGGTCAATCATGTATGCAATGATATGCACTAGACCGGATGTGTCATGCGCTCTTAGCCTAACAAGTAGATACCAGAATAACCCAGGAAACAGTCATTGGATTGCTGTTAAAAGTATATTGAAATACCTTAGGAGGACTAAGGATATGTTTCTGATATATGGGTCTGGTGAGGAGGAACTCGCTGTAAAGGGTTACGTAGACGCGAGTTTCCAAACTGATCGAGATGATTCTCGATCACAATCCGGTTATGTCTTCACATTAAATGGAGGTGCGGTCTCTTGGAAGAGTTCAAAACAGGATGTTGTTGCTCTATCCACTACAGAGTCGGAGTACATCGCCGCATCATTGGCAGCTCAGGAAGCTGCATGGATGAAGAAATTCATCGACGACTTGGGAGTAGTCCCTTCTATTCAGGACCCTCTTGAGATCTTTTGTGACAACGAGGGTGCGATTGCTCAAATCAAGGAACCTCGTGCTCATCAAAAGACCCGTCACATTGAGCGGAGATTCAACTACATAAGGGATGAAGTTGAAAAGGGAAAGATATGTATTCGCAAAGTTCACACAGATCTTAATATAGCAGATCCTCTCACGAAGCTCTTACATGGATCAAAACATGCAGGACATGTTTGTGCATTAGGGCTTCGATATTCTAGTGATTGGTCATGATCTGTTTTAAGTATTGTAACGGAACGAAATTGTTCAAACTCATTAATATAATTATGGTATTAATTTATTTTGAGTTATGTTCCTATTTTGCATATTTTATCCATGAATAAGTAATTATTCTAAATTCCGTAGTCGATCACATTTGTGGGAGCAAATGTGAGGTTTAAACTATTATGAACTTGGATTGGTATACATTCACGGGATGAATGTGGGGCAAGGTTGCAACCAAGGTTCATAGATATTTATTGGATACAAATATTGGAAGACCCGCTCTCAAGATTTACTAAATGGAGCCTTTGTGGTTGATCACATGTAATCTTGAGTAAAGGCGAATATCATTGTATCCTCTGACCTGAGATACATATTGAGTTCGGATATTTACCAAATATTGTACCTTGATTCTTTCCTTCGCTATTCTGAAATATGGTAGTTCATAAGGAAGAGCTCAGGTATAATACAAAGTACATATTTAGGACGTATGTAGTCAAGATGGAATTTGTCCCTCTTATTCGTTGAGAGTCAGATGTCTAAGGCCTGATAAAGTTAAATCTAAAAGAGAGTGATCACTCTGTATCTCTTGGAATTAACATGACATCTAGGATGAAAGGATAAATGAAAGATTCACCTATTCATATTCGAGATGGGAACTCGAAAGGGATGATGTTATTGAATGGCACAAAGTCATAACATATTGGGGGTGATGGACGGTCGTTAGGTGGTATCCATCGCTTGCATTAATTTCTTATGTTTCTCGTGCAAGTGGGAGATTGAAGGTATTTCGTATGCCCGAGAGACATATTAAATTAATGTGGCTAACATGTTATGATCCAAGTCGGGTCATACCCAATAACAAACTTACTGACACCTCATTCGTATTTGATCTTAACGATTTAATCATTGATCAAATACGCGACACTTGAACTTTAAGAAAAGTGGTTTTCTGAAATATTACTTGATGTGTGTATATATATATATATATATATATATATATATATATATATATATATATATATATATATATATATATATATATATATATATATATATATATATATATATATATATATATAATTATGGAATAATTTATATTATATGGATTTAATTATTTATAGGTTAAATAATTAATTTAGTTATGTTACATTTTATAAAATTGGTTTTATAAATAAAAATGTACATAATTAATAATAATGTCATGGAAGTTTATAAAAGAGAGGGGTTTTATAAAATTAGTTTTATAAAAACTATTTTATAAAACAAATGTATGTGGCATGGGAGATGGGGTTATTGGGTTCATGAACTCATGCTTTTGACTACTTGGTTTTCCCATATATCTACATTCACATGCCTAGCTCTCTTGGGACTTCAACACACATGCAATACACATCATTTTACTTGCAAAAAAAATTCTGCACAGCCTGTTTTTCCCCTTGCTGCTGCCGTGAGCTTTCTATAGGGTAGGAGAGTTCATTTTCTTTTTTTTTTGCAAGCTAATTCAAGTATCATTAAATCCTAACCAAAGTACAAGGTGTTGGTGCAAAGTTTGGGGTATATCTACTTGAGGTTTCATACTTTTGGAGCTCCATTCATCATCATCTTCATCATCATCTATCAACTAGCTAGGAGAAGGTATATACTCTCTTCTTGCTTCTAGTTTGTAAGTATGTTTCACAACTTGATCTTTATTGGGATTTAACTTTAATTGGTTAAAGTATAACAAATTCTAAAATGGTAATACTTCATGCTTCCGCTTAATTTGATCTTTAAATGTTTCAAGTATGTTTATGAACTTGTTAAATCCCAACACGTCTATCCCTAAGAATTTCATACTTCGAATGTGAAGTTTCTGAAAAACACCCTGAACTGCGAACGAGTTCTTGAAATGCTGATGAAGCAGCAAAAACTGTAAACGACTTTAACAGTCAAAAGTTTGACAATAAAGTACAGTGTGTTGGTAAAGCTCAGAAAAATAGGAGGTTTGGAACTGAAAAACGGATTGAGCAAAGTATGAAGGAGGCCGTGGACAAATCGTGAAAACTAAACCTGACTTCAAAGGATCCAAATGATTCAGTGCATGCTGAAATCATTAGCAAACACCTTACTCCTCATTCTAAACCTTCGCAGACAAATCTTCTTCATCATCCATCGATGATAGAGAATCTAATATATCATCGTGCCTTTCATTATAAATATCCTCGATGTTTTTGAAGATATTTTCATAAGCATTTGTATCTGAGATCATTTATCTCTCCTTAATATCTGCGTTACAACATAAAAGGAACTGTGTTAGTTTCTAAATTCTGAAATCTTCAAGTTTAAAATATGAATGTTTTGAAGTAGTGTTGGGAACTGATGCATGAATTAGTATAATATAATGACACTTGATCAACGTCATTATATTACAGTAAGTCATGTTGAGTTTCTAATGGAATGTGATGATTCACAGTACCATTATCATGTGCCATGTTACATGACTCTTACATTCTATCCAATCTTCAAACATATTAGGAACATATCATCTTGATAGTTCTATCTTTCCAGGATATTCTGGTAATTTGACAAATCAAAATCGTGCCATTATCATTTCTTTCTAAGAGCATCGGCTATGTTCATTTCAAATTTCATATTTACGAATTCCAGACCATTACTCGCTTGACTCGAAGTCGAGAAGAGAAAACGAAAGCATAAATCTCCGAAAAATAATGAAAAATATAAAGCCCGATAATAACCCCAGAAATTACAAACCGTGTATATCAATACGAATTGCAACGTAAAGACACGGGAGAATTAAAAACATTATAATTCCAAGGAAATGATAGAAGTGAATAGATTCTTCTGACGGTAGATGAAAGAGAAGAATGACAGATATGAAAGTTAGATGTATAACAAGAATCAGAACGGGATGGAGCATTTTAGAGAATACTTTGAGGTATGAATTGAGGGAGAAAGGATAGAAGATGTGAGGTATGGAAGTAAGGAAGGGAAGGAAGTGGATTTATAGTGAAATATCCGACAGAGAAATCGAAACAGATTGCCGCATTAAATCAAAGAAGATCCTGATTGCCGAAGAACCAAATCTTATTACGTAAGATTTTCTTTAAATCCCTTAAATCCCGGAAGTCAATAGTAACTACGTCATCGGTTGAAACAAATATATTTATTTACTCATTTCACTCTTTTGTGATAGCTTCACTCGTACGCTTCACATGATCGAATCGTTTTATCTATATCTCTTGATAATGACAAAACTCCATTATCACCTCATATCCGTCATGAAAACATTCTTATTTCTATCCATGACGACATCTATCAAATTTCGGGGACGAAATTTCTTTAACGGGTAGGTACTGTAATGACCCGGAAATTTTCGACCAAATTTAAACCTTAATCTTTATATGTTTCCGACACGATAAGCAAAATCAGTAATATTGAGTCTCAAAAGTTTTGAAATATATATTTATGTAATCAAATTACCCTTCGACTATTCCCGACGATTCACGAACAACTGTGTAAATAAGAATGTGAATATATATATATATATATATATATATATATATATATATATATATATATATATATATATATATATATATATATATATATACTATTTTGAATTAATAAGGTATGCTTTAATCATTAGTGATTAAATATGTAAAACAACAAATAGAATAAATAAATTACTATGATACATATATATTATCACAATTATATATATGATTTCTATTAGTAATTAATAATATATGTTGATATATAATATTTAATAAATGATATAGTGTAAAGTTAATATATTATTTGTTATTACAAGTTAAAATATAAATGATATATAAATGTTATTATTATTATTATAATTATCATTATTGGTTTTACTATAAAATAATACAAGTTATTATGATTATTATCCTTACTAAAATTATTAACATTTTTATAATTATTGTTTTTGTTATTATAAAACAACTTATTAATATTCTCACTAATATTATTACTATCATTATTAAAATTGTTATTAATGGTTATTATTATTATTATTATTGTTATAATTACTATCATAAATACAAATTGTATTGGTAATAATATATAAATTAAATAAAAGATATATTTATTAGTAATAATATATATAAAAGATATATTTAGTAATTAATAATATTAATAATTAAGAAAAAGTCACGAATTTGTTATAAATCAACATCTGTTATATTTTATTTATTTTTTTTCTTGTCTGCTTTCAATGTTTTTTTCTCCTGATTTGATTCTTTGTCGACCATTCGTACACCACAATACAAATATGTGATTTAACCGTGTTCCTACTTCAATTATCGATTCATTTTATATATTATACATTTCATTTGATGAGATTAAAACCAAAGAGATAGAGATAAACTTCATATATCTCTGTTTCGACCTGTGATTCAAAAAAGCTCAATTTCAATCTATTCTTCCAAATCTATTAAAGTAGAAAGGTTAGAAATCCCCCATTAAAACTATCTGTAAATTTGCAGACTTTAATTCTTTCGATCAAACTTGAATTTCGAAGTCAAAGGTATTTTCCTAAAAAGACAAATAGATCGTTTCTTGATAAAATTCGATTCCGTTTTTAAGTTTTATGATAAATTGATATTCCAAAAAGTTTTTAGTAGTCATTTAGAACCTAAAGCATGTAGACCTCGAAAGTTAAAACCCTCTAAAATTCAAAATCAATAATCATGTTCTTCGTTACAAACAGTAACAGGATACTCGTTTTTTTTATTCGTTTTCTGTTATTTTAAATCCATCCAAACAGATTTAAACGTTTATGTTTCGATTTTAAAATCTAAAATTAACTGGTAACTCAATCTTGTAATCGTGGTATTGATTTGGGTCGTTTTAAACACTGGAAGAAGGAGAAGGAGAAAGGAACACAGAAAGGTTGGATTAAAAACATATTAACCCGGATTAATTCAGAAAAACGAAAATGGTTGGATGGTTAGGGGGAGTGTTGGGTGAACGGGTGGTCGCGGGTTCGAGTCCCGGTTCGGGCACTTTATTTTTTTCAAGCCTTTTAAAGGTAGTCTATAATTATTATTATTCTTATTTTTTTATTTATTATTATTATTATTATTATTATTATTATTATTATTATTATTTATTATTATTATTAATTACTAGTATGATTATGAGAAAAATAAAAAGAATAAATATAACTTATGATAAGAAACATTAATATAAAAATAATTATGGTTGTAATCATAGTTAGGGAAATTACAACCTAGAAGATTAATTATATGCACGAATACGATTAAGTCAATATAAGGATATAATTATGAATATAATTAAGTCATGATTAAATGATATTATTATCATTATTGTTATTATGATTAGTATTATTACTAGTAAGTATTAAGTATTATTATTCAAAATATTATTTTTATTATCTTTATTATTAAACTTATTTTTTTTTATTAAAAATACTAATAATATTAAAAGTATCATTACTTTTAATCAATCATTTTGTTAAAACTACTAATACTATCATTATTTTTACTAGTACTATCAAAGTTATTTTTACTATCATTATACTTATTTTAGTATTATTATAACTGATACGTTGTAAATAAAAGATTAATTATATAAAAATATATTTAATACTCATATTTTAAATATATAAATATTTTCATATATAGAATGAATATATAATGAAGTAGCTAAATTAGTAATATAAAAATATATCACAACTAATAATATATATATATATATATATATATATATATATATATATATATATATATATATATATATATATATATATATATATAATTATTTAATTACAATTACGTGTGTTAATATATATACGAATGATATAGGTTCGTGAATCCGAGGCCAACCCTACACTTGTTCAATGATGTTATATGTATTTTTACTACAAAATACAGTATGGTGAGTATATAGTCCCTTTTAAACTCTAAATATTTTGGGATGAGAATACATGCAATTTATGATTTACGTTATGGACACAAGTGATCAAAAATAAATTCTATGGTGAGTTGTACCATGGCATATTTCTTTATACTTGGTAGCTAATATTTACTTGAGGAATGTAAACGCGAATCCTGTTGATAGATCTATCGGGCCTGACAACCCCAACCGGGCTGGACGACCAGTTTTCAACGGTTGCACAGTACTTCGTTTCTGTATACTACACTTGGTATGGTGTAGCGATTATTTAAGAATATGCTGCGATGATTTAAATGTTAAGTATGGTTACCAAGTGCTCAACTACTTTTACATACACTTGCGAGTGTATTATGTTTAGATATATGAAATCTTGTGGTCCATAGTTATAACGCTGCTAGCATCAAACCTATATCTCACCAACTTTATGTTGACATTTTAAAGCATGTTATTCTCAGGTACGAATTAAGTCTTCCGCTGTGCATTTGCTCATGATAAGCACATTACTTGGCGTGGATCATCGCAATGGAACCAAATGTTGATGACTTCGTCCAGGAGGATTAGGACGGGTTGTTAAATAATATATATATATATATATATATATATATATATATATATATATATATATATATATATATATATATATATATATATATATATAAATGATTTAGGTTCGTGAATCCGAGGCCAACCCTGCATTGTATTTGTTCAATGACGTCATATGTATTCTTACAACGGAATACAATATGGTGAGTTTCATTTGCTCCCTTTTTAATTGCTTTTGCAATATATATTTTTGGGCTGAGAATACATGCGCTACTTTTATAAATGTTTACGAAATAGACACAAGTACTTAAAAATATATTCTATGTTGAGTTGTACCACTGGCAAATTTCCCTGTAGCTTGGTAACTACTATTTACATGGGTATTGTAAACGCGAATCCTGTTGATAGATCTATCGGGCCTGACAACCCCAACCGGACTGGATGACCAGTATTCAACGGTTGCACAGTACTTCGTTTCGGTGACTACACTTGGTACGGTGTAGTGAGATTTCATAATAAAGGGAATATGCAACGTGATTAAATGTTAAGTATGGTTACCAAGTGCTCAACCACTTAGAATGCTTTACATACACTTGCGAGTGTATTATGTTTATGATTATGAAATCTTGTGGTCTATTAAAATATTGAAATGATTGTTATGATAAACCTATGAACTCACCAACCTTTTGGTTGACACTTTAAAGCATGTTTATTCTCAGGTATGAATTAAGTCTTCCACTGTGCATTTGCTCAATTTAAGGACATTACTTGGAGTCGATCATCGCAATGGGACCAAATGTTGATGAATTCGTCCAGGGGGATAAGGACGGGTCCTCACATATGAACATCATTACTACCTCAAGTTTAGTAGGTAAACCTATTGGAAGTGACAAGAAATGATCTAGCTTCAAAGGATCCTTGGATGGCTTGAAAGTTCTTGAAGTAGAATCATGACACGAAAACAAGTTCAAGTGAGATTTCTACTCGAATTAAGATAGTTATAGTTATAGAAATTGAATCAAAGTTTGGATATGAGTTTTACCTTGAATAAGAAAGATAACCTACTGTAAATAACAAAGGTTTCTTGATCTTAGATAATTACTTGGAATGGTTAGAAAGCTTGGAAGTATACTTGCAAACTTGAAAGGATTTTCGAAGAGTTCTTGAAGTGTCCTTCCTATGATGATTATAGCTTGATTATTGAAGTAGTTTTTGATGAAAATGATGATTTGGTTACTGGAAAAATTCGTTCATAGGTGTATGTGTGTGTTGAGAGAGAATTAGAAAGGAAAATGGAAATGAAATGAAGTGAATGGTGAGTGGCGAGTGGTGAGTGTGGTTAAAAGGAGTTCTTGTTAGTTGACTAGTTCATGGTAGATGTTAAACTTGATTAGTCATGCATGACATAATCAAGAGTGGAATCCCATGCTAGTTCCTATTGGTATATACCCATAGTAAGTACGTGTAGAAGCTGGGTATAATACGAGTACGAAGACTGAATGAATATGAGTAGAATTGTTGATGAAAATGAATGAGAATGTAATTGTAAGCATTTTTGTTAAGTATGAGTGTTTTGATATATGTCTTGAAGTCTTTCAAAAGTGTATTAATATAACTTAATACACTACATGTATAAACATTTTAACTGAGTCGTTAAGTCACCGTTAGTCGTTACATGTAAGTGTTGTCTTGAAACTTTTAAGTTAACGATCTCATTTAATGTAGTTAACCCATTGTTTATTATATCTAATGAGATGTTAAATTATCATATTATCATGATAACATGGTGTGTATATATATATATATATATATATATATATATATATATATATATATATATATATATATATATATATATATATATATATATATATATATATATATATATATATATATATATATATATATATATATATATATGTATATATATATATATATGTGTGTGTGTATTAAAACGTCATTACAACGATAATCGTTACATATATAACTCGTCTCGAAACTCTTAAGTTAGTAGTCTTGTTTTACATATGTAGTTAATTGTTAACACACTTAATGATATATTTAATTATTATTTTATCATGTTAAACATAGTGTATCAATATCTTAATATGATTCATATGTATTTAGTAAGACGTTGTTATAACGATAATCGTTATATATATCGTTTAGAGTTTCTTAATTCAATAGTCTCATTTTTATGTATATAACTCATTGTTAATATACTTAGTGTGATACTTACCTATTATAATTCTCATGTTAACTATATATATATCCATATATATATCATCATGTAGTTGTTATAAGTTTAAACGTTCGTGAATCGCCGGTCAACTTGGGTGATCAATTGACGACATAAAGTTATTTCAATTAATCAAGTCTTAACAAGTTTAATGTTGGAAAAATTTAATCATGTAAATATCAATTTCATTTAATATATATAAACATGGAAAATTTCGGGTCACTACAAGACTAAGTGCGTTTTCACAAGTGAAAGTTCAAAGGGTAACACCTACTTATCGTATGCAAGATTCAACCGCTGAAACTTAATTGGAATATTATTTTTTCTGAGATCGATCTCCATTCATGTGGGGGATTGTTGGAAAAACTTGATGAAAATATGTGTTTTCACCAAACTTTGGACACAAATAATTATATGGTCGAGTGACATATATTATTAACTATTTAGTGAGTTTTGTAGTCCTTGACGAGGGCTTTTAAAAGTTAATGAGTGTCCAAAATGGATTAAATGTGAATGAGATATCGAATCTCAAAGTTGCTTGTTTGGTGTAAACTCTAGAAATTTTGGTATTTGTCCCACATCGGAAGTGGGAGCAAACATAAGGTGTTGATTTCCAGTATAAATAAAGGCCTTTGGCCTTTGCAGAAAGATACACCAAAAATCGTAAAAGCATTCTTATACGTTATGAGGTTTCCTCTCAGCCGCAACATGGTCTCCCCATTCCGGTTACCTTTCAGGTAAGTGTTGAAGTCCGGCAGTACGCTGCTTCGAGCCGGTGTACCCTGGGAACAGATGTCGAATCTGTTTAAGTGAATTGTGTCAAACACAAGCCCGGTTCAACCCTTCAAATCGGTTAGATCGTCAAATCAGTTAGATCGTTCTATCTTTTTCCATTTTTATTATGATTATTTATTATACATATTGTCTATCTAATTATTACGTTTGTGATACTATGTATAATTGTTTCAGTTTTGTATATATTTTACCTACATGTGGATCCTTTATGATAGGTATCTTTGAGAAGACTTGCATCAGATGGATCCAACAGTCAGTCTTTGACGTTCTCCTGACGACCCGTTGCGTTTAGTTAGAAATGGTTTTGGTCCGCACAGTGTATTACGAGTTTTAGTTATAGCTTTGGTCAATTGGTTTGCTAGCCTTGTTATTCTTTGTTCATCTTGTTGGTAGTTAGTATGTGTTAGGTTCAGCTTGCTTAATTATTCTCTACTGTTGTGTACCTCTGTTGATAAGGCTTGTTTTGTGATTCACATGGGAACGATTTATATCATGTTGATATTCGAATCTTATCTATGTTATATTTTTTAGCAAAAAACTCATAATTATTTATATTATGATTAATTAGGTTTTTAAGTGTTTATGAAGTTAATTTTTCTCATTAAATTTGCTAACTTAATTGCATTTAAGTCATTCAAAAATAATAGTGACAATGGTAGAGAAATAGGTATTGCGATATTTTTCTCCTCTGAATGTATTTTTGGATAACAAGCGTAATTTAATTTATTACCTTGCAAGAAGCTAGCAAAATTACAAAGAAAAATTAAATATGATTATACAACCATGTATTCTGGCTAACTGTGATTTTTGTTAAGAACTTGGATAGTGAGTGAACCTTCGTGCTTGAAACGAAACCGACTCTGGATTGATCTTTGAATCGTGTGAACACTTTCCTAATCGAATATTTTGACCCAATTAGCCACGAGTTACACGAAGTTTTGATTGGGATAAGACAAAGACTAGATTGTTGTCTTGGCTAAAAGAAAACAATCAAAACAATTGCAGAGATTTATCTTCTAATTGTTTAAGTTTAAAGTGTATAAAAAGCCAAAAATCTGGAACCTTTTTCAAATACACAAAGAGTGTATTTATAATGGGTCAAAAGGTTTCTTGAAAAGTCACAACCTTTGATTCATACCCATTAGTGACTTGGAAGTTTACATTTATGTATTTAGACTTAAAATAGTCTAAAAATATGTAAAAACGCAGTTTAAATGCCATGGAAACCCCAAAATGTTTGGGGGTTCAAATGTACCTTTTGGGTTGAAAAGGCACCTTTTCAGCGAATCAGTGCTAAGCCGCGCCGCGGGCCCAAGAGCCTCGCCGCGTGTGACGAACCGAAAAATTTCGACTAATTTCAAATCAAACTCTCGATACGATTTAATATTTTTGACACGATAAGCAAAGTCTGTAATGTTGAGTCTAAAAAATTTTGAATTGTTTCATATATTCATTTGACTTTCGACCATTCTCGACGATTCACGAACAACTATTTGTAAATAGATATGTGTGTATATATATAAATAATAATTGGAAGTATAATTTGAAATATTTAATGTTGTTGTTATGAAATATGATATTATAATAATTATTATTTAAAACATATCTATATATACATAAAAGTATATTAAAAATAAATAATAAATGATTGTAATACTCGTTTAATGTGCCGATTGATATTAAGCAAGTTTAATTCGAACTTATATGATTTTAAAATAAACGGTGATCCAAAAATGAGTTCTATAAATTTTAGGCTTACTAAAAATGTATTTAGAGTCTAGTTATTAAATTTTAACACTTTTTATATTTTACCCAGAATCGAGAGGGACAGTTGATGTAATTTTTATTTAATAAATTAATGATCGAATTTTATACCATAATGACCAAATTAAATAAATATAGTTAATTTAAAAATATGGGATTTTTTCTGAAGACTTTTATCCGCCACTGATTAACAACGGAGAATGATATATCCTTCGCGTTAAAACTGTCGGTAGAATCATCTAAAACTTAGGCTGCTGTACTGTGTTAATTATTCTTTCCACTGGTACGTTTAAAATTTGATGAGATGTAAAGTATTATATCACTGTTCTTACTTTGTTGCTATCTAACTAATCTCTATTACATATACATTTCATAACATATTCATTTATTCACATACATGAATCATCACCACTAAGATTTTAATCACAATCTCCATCACTATTAAATTGTTGTTGTCTTCTGTTATGAGCAACCAAAACCCACGAACCACACCCTACTTGTTCTTGTTACTTCTTTTGTTCGATCACCTTAAAACCAAACCATCACCAGGAACTTAAATGGTGAGCTACTAATCACCCATCATAAACTCATGAAACCTATCACCACACCTTCAACAATAACAAACCATCATAAACCCGCCACCACCTTCATTTTATCAACCACCGGCACCACCTGCACCACTCCACAATCGTCATGGTTTCGTCTTCTTCGTTCGAATCACCTTCTTCACACCTCACCACCTTTAATCTTGAACCGCCAACATGAGACTTATCACGCTTCTTTTTATTTCTTTCTTGTTGGTTGAACACCACCCACGAACACCATCATCACCCTCACCAACCATCATACATAATCGCCACCCTAACGCATTACAACTATTCCGTCACAATCGAATTTTGTTTCGATTATAAGCTCAACCTCAACAACTGACACTTCAAACCATTTAAATGGAGACCAACTTTAGTTGCTGCTATATTATATTTTTGAGAACCCACCTTCTGTACCAACATCATGTTGTTATATTGTATTTTAAACCCACTTTTTGCTATATTATATTTTAAACCCACCATCTGCTATATTATATTTTAAACCGAAGATCATGTCATAAAGATAAATGCAAAAGATAATCCTAGTGCTGTAGTGGGTCTCACAATAGTTAAGCATGTCGATGTGGAGTTTATGTTACTGTGAGGTGGAAAGAAACGATGCAAGAATGGGCAAGTACATGGAGAATGGATCCCACCCACACCACTTGGAGATCCATCGGTTTACAATTATTAATTTATGTGTAACCTTACCAAAAGGCGTGAATACTTACCACTATAATTACTGATAATTTGGGTTTAAAACCTATAAAGACCACTTGTTTCTGTCCAAGAAGTCACCACTACTGCATTTTTGTTTCCTGATCGAATAACAGCTTATATCGCTGTATCTAGGCCACTATGTTTATGCTTGTTGGACCACCATGTTTCTAATTTATTTTTGGGCTGTGTTATGTTATTGAACATCCTGTTGGGCAGAATGATATGAGGGTGACGAGAATATCAATAATACATGATATATGAGATAAATAGGGTTATGAGCATAACAAAGTGATGATAGATGGTAATAATAATTATGATGATGTTCATGTTAATTAGGAAGATGAGTTAAAAATGACTAGTGAATGATGATGGTGAGATTGATATTGATAATGATGAGTAAATGATGCGTGATGAAATGATATACGGTGATCATGATGAAATGATTATTATGATGATGATGATGGTTACCATGATGATAAAATGATGGAGATGATGAACGAGGTCGTAGACGAAGGAGTTAAAAGAAGATGATGATTATTAGGATTGTGATTATGATGAACATAAGGATGAAAAAGATGATGACGATATGATGATCATGTTGATGTTATGATTATGGTGAATTCGATTAATTTTAGGAAGAATAAGAGGTGAGAGAAAAGGGTTAAAAGAAATTAAGATGGTGATTATTTCAGAAAAACACAAATGGCGTAATGGTTAGGATTGTTTTCGGGTTAGTGGGACGTCGCGGGTTCAAACTCGGACTTGGCCATTTTTCTTTGAAGGGCTACTTCTTTGAGGTAGTTTACTTATTATTATTATTATTATTATTATTATTATTATTATTATTATTATTATTATTATTATTATTATTATTATTATTATTTTTATTATTATTAAGGTTACTAAAATCATTATTTTCAATATTAATATATAACTATTATTATTATTATTATTATTATTAAATGATAGTATTAGTATTATTATTAAAATTATTATCATTATAATTAGTATTATCATTATTATTAATATTATTATTAATATCATTATTATTATCATTTTTATTACTACTAGAATCATTATTATTAATAGTATTGTTTTTATAACAAATTATTGATTTTTAATATAATACCAATTACAAATATATATATATATATATATATATATATATATATATATATATATATATATATATATATATATATATATATATATATATATATATATATATATATATTTTAATATATATATATATATATATATATATGAATATTGATTATTTTATAAAATAACCATATATAAAATATAACTGAAGATATAAAATATAAATAAAGTATATATATTTATAATTACAACACTTAATATACATATACATAAATATTATATAAAAAGAATTATGTGATTATATGTGTTAATATATATACTTGATATAGGTTCATGAATCCGAGGCCAACCTTGCATTGTTCAGTTCCGTCGTATGCATATTTTTACTACAAAATATCGCATTGTGAGTTTCATTATTCCCCTTTTAAATGCTTTTGCAATATATATTTTTGGGACTGAGAATACATGCACTTTTATAAATGTTTGACGAAATAGACACAAGTAATCGAAACTACATTATATGGTTGAATGATCGAAATCGAATATGCCTCTTTTAGTCTGGTAATCTAAGAATTAGGGAACAGACACCCTAATTGACGCGAATCCTAAAGATAGATCTATCGAGCCCAACGAGCCCCATCCAAACTACCGGATGCTTTAGTACTTCGAAATTTATCATGTCCGAAGGATGCCCAGAATGATGGGGATATTCTATATGCATCTTGTGAATGTCAATTACCAGGTGTTCAATCCATATGAATGATTTTTATCTCTATGCAGTGCGAAATGCCTGATATGAGTTGATGTTTATGAGAAATGGAAATGAAAAATCTTGTGGTTTATTAAAATAATGGAAATGATTGTTTATGATAAACTAATAAACTCACCAACCTTTTGGTTGACACTTTTAAGCATGTTTATTCTCAGGTATCAAAAAAATATTCCGCTGTGCATTTGCTCATTTTAGAGATATTACTTGGAGTCATTTATGACATATTTTAAAAGACGTTGCATTCGAGTCGTTGAGTTCATCAAGATTAATATTAAGTCATTCATAGTTTGGATATATTATGAACGGATATGCATATCTGTCAACTTTCGATGAAATGGAAGTTTTTCTTTTAAAAACGAATGCAATGTTTGTAAAATGTATCATATAGAGGTCAAATACCTCGCGATGTAACCATATGTTATTGTATTCGTCCTTATGGATTAGGATGAGTCTTTACAGGTGGTATCAGAGCAGTGGTCTTAGCGAACTAGGTCTTGCATTAGTGTGTCTAACTGATAGTTGTTTAGATGCATTAGTGGGTCTGGACTTCGACCGTGTCTGCATGTCAAAATTTTTGCTTATCATTTCGTGTCGAAAATTACTTGCTTATCATCCTTAAAGTCTAGTCACGTCTTATTGCCTCTATTGCATGAATAGTGTATAGACAAAATTCATATCTTAGCGTATCTGCTAATTCATATCTTAGCGTATCTGTTACTATAAACTTTGCATGGCATATTTCATAAATTCCTCTGTAATCTACGAAATCTTTCGTTCTATATATATAGATATTCTATGTAATTAGAATTCTATCTGATAGCCGGAAATCATTTCATATCGAAAAATCATTTATTCAATCATACAAAATGGAACTCGCCACTAGTTCAAGTCCCTCGAATTTCGATATGGATTTCTATTCAAGCTCTAAAAGCAGTGTGACTAGAATGGACCAACCAATCAGCCATCATCTATTCTGGATGAATTGGAGATGGATTCGTAGTCTACTAAATCATTGGAGACAAGAAGAAGGTGATCCCTTTCATCCACCACATTTCCCTCTTGGTGAAGAACCTGAAGCACTTACCGGCGAACCTATCCAAAACACTATTTCCAGCTTCATTTCTAGAGTAGCTCGACACGATTATATTCTATCCACAATTCTAAACCTTATTCATCTGCTCGTTTCGACCGACAATCATCCTGGAATAATGGAAGAAGTCAACGAGCTACGCGCTCGAGTAATCAATTTGGAGAATATGGTGCAAAACTTACCAGCTTCAGCAAAATCACCAGCACCAACAGTACTAACAACATCAACACCAGTACCACTAACAACCCAAGTTTCAACATCACATGCCTCAACATCTCATTCTGTACCTCGAGTATAATCATCGTTCTACATGACTCTCTACATCAGTTATCTTCGTTCGACATGGCGATTATGTAATCTCTAGTGTTTTAGAGATTATATATTCTTATTCTAACGGTAAATCAAATGAGTTTAATATCATATTGACTCATTAAATCCATGATTACATCTGAAGAAAATATATATGTATATATGTTTTCATAAAGATTGTAATTAAAAATTCTTTTGTACAAACTGTTAATGGTGAAAATATTTTAACGGGTAGGTAATACCCGAGGAATATTTAAATTTCACATTAATAAATTACACTGTACATTCTTTGAATCTGATTCAACAGTTATTTACTATCCTACTTACATCCACCAATACACGTATCCGTTCACCGCAGAATAACCATTTTCATTCAATTTCATATTTGGATTTTGACCTATCAGAATCAGAAAAGTGGCATAATGAAGAAAACATTGAACAAAATAAAATTTGTTAGAAACAAACAAATTAACTATGAGAAATCTTGTTAAGAATCCACGCTAACAAAATTCTAGCTAACTGTTCCTAGCTAACTGTTAATTCCTTATTACATTTTATTTATCGAAATTTATTTATCGCAATTTTAATTCTGGCAATTTTATTTATCGTCATTTAATTTCTGTTATTTATTTTACGCACTTTAAATATCGTCATATAAATCGGGACACATATACAATGTTTTGACATATCATATCGAAGTCATCTATATATATTATTTGGAATAACCATAGACAGTCTATATGCGGTAATGCTCGAGTTAGCTAGACATGGTTGAGGTTGATTCTAAATAATATATATACTTTGAGTTGTGATCGAGTCTGGGACATGTATATAATGGGTCACGACACGTATTAATTAATTTGAATATTATATATTAAACTATATATGAATTGTTGAACTACTAATTGCGGACTACTAACTGTGGACTAATAACATAAGACAATTAAAATGAATTAAAATATTGATTATAACATATGAAACTAAACATTTCTTCAAGTTTGCCACTTGATTTTAGCTTAAAACTCATTTGTATCTTGACGATTACAATCTGCGTTCAAACCTTTCCTGATTCTTGAAAACACCTTAATCGAGAGGATGAACCAACCGCACTTCATCTACGGAAAGAAAGATTTATGCATATAGTTATGCACCTGAAAAACTCTCGGAACCTGAGTAAACGTTTAACACGTAGCTGTGCTAATTCCTTTAGCATTATTATTACCAAAAATAACTTTGCAACTCTTGTTCGAGATAGCCAGTTTTGTCACAGCTCCAGCAAGTCAACTTCGACTTTTCGTTCGAAACAACCTTATTATAACCTTGATATATATGCGTGCTCTTTTATTGTTACCGAGGAACCTTTTATATTCCACCATATTACCAGCAGATGTACCAACAACCTCGTTGCCCCTTGGCTTAAATCTCTCCGAAAAATCACTATATTTATCTATTAAAGTCTTATCATGAACTCATCAGCATCTTGTAATGATAATTACCATACCAAATGCCGGGAGGCATCAATCGATAATCTCGAATTTCTCAGCGATTCTACGACAATAATTATATATATATATATATATATATATATATATATATATATATATATATATATATATATATATATATATATATATATATATATATATATATATATATATATATATATATATATATATATATATATATATATATATATATATATATATATATATATAAAACCTCTATCTCCTGGATTTACGAACTTCAATTCTGAATTTCTGAAAAGCGCTTTAGCCTGTGAATCAATTTTATGAGTTTTGAAAAAGCTGATTAAGCAATGAAAACTGAAGACTGCCTTAACAGTCAAAAGTTTGATAACAAAGAATGGCATGCTGAAAAAGCTCAAAAATTTTAATACTGAAAAACGAATTGAGCAAACCATGAAGGAGACTCTGAACAAATCACAAGGACTAAACTTGTACATAAAGAATCCAGATGATTCTGTTTCTGGTGAAATCTTTAGTGAATACCTTGCTCCGTAATTGTTCTAAATCATTGTGAATGAATTTCTTCATCACATTTTGATTGTAGAATTATAAGATATTATCTTATTTTTCATTATAAATATCCTCAATATTTCTGAAGATATCTTCATAAATATTCTTGTCTGATATTAATTATCTCTCCGTGCTATCTGTGTTATATCATAAAAGAAAACTGTTTAGTTTCTAAATCTCTGAAAACTTAGAGTTTGAATTATGAATGATTTTGAAGTAGTGTTGGAAATTGATGCATGAGTTAGTATAATATAATGACATTTGATCAACGTGATTATATTACAGTAAGTCATGTTGAGTTTCTAATGGAACGTGATGATTCACATACCATAACGTCATTATCTGCCATGTTACACTACTCTTATATTCCACTTAATCTCCAAACATATCGAGAACATATCTTCCTGGTAGTTCTATCTTTTCCTCTTGAATTCTGGTAATTTAATCAATCAAGATCATGTTATTACAATTTCTCTCTCAGAACATTAGTTATGTTCATTCTAAACTTCATACCTACGAATTTTGAACCATTATTCGCTTGACTTAAAGTCGGGAAGAGAAAACAAAACGATGGAACTCCAAAATATAAAGGAAATGAAGAGGGTGGATTTATAGTGAAATATCAGACGGAACAATCGAGACAGATTATCGCATTTAATCAAAGAGTATTCGAATTTCCTAAATTACCGAAGAACCAAATTTTATTACAAAGATTTCCGCTAAATCTCTTGAATTCTGGAAATTAACCGTGACTACGTCACCGGTTAAGACAGGTCTGCATTTACTTATTTCACTCTTTTGTGATAGCTTCATTCGTACTCTTCGAATAATCAAATTGTCTTATTCATATTACTCAATAGTGATAAAATTCTATTTTATCAATTCATATTTGTCATGAAAACATTTTTATGGTTAGCCATGACGACCTTACTCAAATTTCAGGACGAAATTTCTTTAACGGGTAGGTACTGTGACGACCCGAAAAATTTCGACTAATTTTAAATCAAACTCTCGATACAATTTAATATTTTTGACACGATAAGCAAAGTCTGTAATGTTGAGACTCAAAATTTTTGAATTGTTTCATATATTCATTTGACTTTTGACCATTATCGACGATTCACGAACAACTATTTGTAAATAGATATGTGTGTATATATATAAATAATAATTGGAAGTATAATTTGAAATATTTAATGTTGTTGTTATGAAATATGATATTATAATAATTATTATTTAAAACATATCTATATATACATAAAAGTATATTAAAAATAAATATTAAATGATTGTAATACTCGTTTAATTTGCCGATTGATATTAAGCAAGTTTAATTCGAACTTATATGATTTTAAAATAAACGGTGATCCGAAAATGAGTTCTATAAATTTTAGGCTTACTAAAAATGTATTTAGGATCTAGTTATTAAATTTTAACACTTTTTATATTTTACCCAGAATCGAGAGGGACAGTTGATGTAATTTTTATTTAATAAATTAATGATCGAATTTTATACCATAATGACCAAAATAAATAAATATAGTTAATTTAAAAATATGGGATTTTTTCTGAAGACTTTTATCCACCACTGATTAACAACGGAGAACGATATATCCTTCGCTTTAAAACTGTCGGTAGAATCATCCAAAACTTAGGCTGCTGTACTGTGTTAATTATTCTCTCCACTGGTACGTTTAAAATTTGATGAGATGTAAAGTATTATATCACTGTTCTTACTTTGTTGCTATCTAACTAATCTCTATTACATATACATTTCATAACATATTCATTTATTCACATACATGAATCATCACCACTAAGATTTTAATCACAATCTCCATCACTATTAAATTGTTGCTGTCTTCTGTTATGATCAACCAAAACCCACTAACCACACCCTACTTGTTCTTGTTACTTCTTTTGTTCGATCACCTTAAAACCAAACCATCACCAGGAACTTAAATGGTGAGCTACTAATCAACCATCATAAACTCATGAAACCTATCACCACACCTTCAACAATTACAAACCATTATAAACCCGCCACCACCTTCAACTTATCAACCACCGGCACCATCTGCACCACTCCACAATCGCCATGGTTTCGTCTTCTTCGTTCGAATCACCTTCATCACACCTCACCACCTTTAATCTTGAACCGCCAACATGAGACTTATCACGCTTCTTTTTATTTCTTTCTTGATGGTTGAACACCACCCATGAACACCATCATCATCCTCACCAACCGTCATACATAATCGCCACCCCAACCCATTACAACTATTCTGTCACAATCGATTTTTGTTTCGATTATAAGCTCAACCTCAACAACTAAAACCTCAAACCATTTAATCATCTCCTACCACCTCCCCGCCACCTTCTAACATCATCATGAACCCACCTTAAACCATCACTGCCACCATACATCATGCAGCCTGTAAATCGAACCACCACCAAGTAACCACCATAGACTTCATGTTACTCGTCTTTATTTTCTGTTTAAACGGAGACCAACTTTAGTTGCTGCTATATTATATTTTCGAGAACCCACCTTCTATACCAACATCATGTTGTTATATTGTATTTTAAACCCACTTTTTGCAATATTATATTTTAAACCCACCATCTGCTATATTATATTTTAAACCGAAGATCATGTCATAAAGGTAAATGCAAAAGATAATCCTAGTGCTGTAGTGGGTCTCACAATAGTTAAGGATGTCGATGTGGAGTTTAGGTTACTGTGAGGTGGAAAGAAACGATGCAAGAATGGGCAAGTACATGGAGAATGGATCCCACCCACACCACTTGGAGATCCGTCGATTTACAATTATTAATTTATGTGTAACCTTACCAAAAGGCGTGAATACTTACACTATAATTACTGATAATTTGGGTTTAAAACCTACGAAGATCACTTGTTTTTGTCCAAGAAGTCACCACTGCTGCATTTTTGTTTCCTGATCGAATAACAGCTTATATCGCTGTATCTAGGCCACTATGTTTATGCTTGTTGGGCCACCATGTTTCTAATTTATTTTTGGGTCGTGTTATGTTATTGAACATCCTGTTGGGCTGAATGATATGAGGGTGACGGGAATATCAATAATACATGATATATGAGATAAATAGGGTTGTGAGCATAACAAAATGATGATAGATGGTAATAATAATTATGATGATGTTCATGTTAATTAGGAAGATGAGTTAAAATGACTAGTGAATGATGATGACGAGATTGATATTGATAATGATGAGAAAATGATGCGTGATGAAAATGATATACAGTGATCATGATGAAATGATTATTATGATGATGATGATGGTTACCATGATGATAGAATGATGGAGATGATGAACGAGGCCGTAGACGAAGGAGTTAAAAGAAGATGATGATTATTAGGATTGTGATTATGACGAACATAAGGATGAAAAAGATGATGATGATAGGATGATCATGTTGATGTTATGATTATGGTGAATTCGGTTAATTTTAGGAAGAATAAGAGGTGATAGAAAAGGGTTAAAAGAAATTAAGATGGTGATTATTTCAAAAAAACACAAATGGCGTAATGGTTAGGATTGTTTTCAGGTTAGTGGGACGTCGCGGGTTCAAACTCGGACTTGGGCATTTTTCTTTTAAGGGCTACTTCTTTGAGGTAGTTTACTTATTACTTATTATTATTATTATTATTATTATTATTATTATTATTATTATTATTATTATTATTATTATTATTATTATTATTATTATTATTATTATTATTATTATTATTATTATTATTATTATTATTATTATCATTATTATTATCATTTTTATTATTACTAGAATCATTATTATTATTATTAATAGAATTGTTTTTATAATAAATTATTGAATATATATATATATATATATATATATATATATATATATATATATATATATATATATATATATATATATATATATATATATATATATATATATATATATATATATATATAACTATATGTATGAATATTGATTATTTTACAAAATAACCATATATAAAATATAACTGAAGATATAAAACATAAATAAAGTATATATATTTATAACTACAACACTTAATATACATAAATATTATATAAAAATAATTATGTGATTATATGTGTTAATATATATACTTGATATAGGTTCGTGAATCCGAGGCCAACCTTGCATTATTCAGTTCCGTCGTATGCATATTTTTACTACAAAATATCGCATTGTGAGTTTCATTACTCCCTTTTTAAATGCTTTTGCAATATATATTTTTGGGACTGAGAATACATGCTCTTTTATAAATGTTTGACGAAATAGACACAAGTAATCGAAACTACATTATATGGTTGAATAATCGAAATCGAATATGCCCCTTTTAGTCTGGTAATCTAAGAATTAGGGAACAGACACCCTAATTGATGTGAATCTTAAAGATAGATCTATCGGGCCCAACGAGCCCCATCCAAACTACCGGATGCTTTAGTACTTCAAAATTTATCATGTCCGAAGGATGTCCCGGAATGATGGGGATATTCTATATGCATATTGTGAATGTCGATTACCAGGTGTTCAATCCATATGAATGATTTTTATCTCTATGCAGTGCGAAATGCCTGATATGAGTTGATGTTTATGAGAAATGGAAATGAAAAATCTTGTGGTCTATTAGAATAATGGAAATGATTGTTTATGATAAACTAATGAACTCACCAACCTTTTGGTTGACACTTTTAAGCATGTTTATTCTCAGGTATGAAAGAAACTTCCGCTGTGTATTTGCTCATTTTAGAGATATTACTTGGAGTCATTTATGACATATTTTAAAAGACGTTGCATTCGAGTCATTGAGTTCATCAAGATTAATATTAAGTCATTCATAGTTTGGATATATTATGAACGGATATGCATGTCTATCAACTTTCGATGAAATGGAAGTTTGTCTTTTAAAAACGAATGCAATGTTTGTAAAATGTATCATATAGAGGTCAAATACCTCGCGATGTAACCATATGTTATTGTATTCGTCCTTATGTATTAGAACAGGTCTTTACAAGTGGTATCAGAGCGGTGGTCTTAGCGAACCAGGTCTTGCATTAGTGTGTCTAACTGATAGTTGTTTAGATGCATTAGTGGGTCTAGACTTCGACCGTGTCTGCATGTCAAAAGTTTTGCTTATCATTTCATGTTGAAAATTACTTGCTTATCATCCTTAAAGTCTAGACACATCTTATTGCCTCTATTGCATTAATAGTGTATAGACAAAATTCATATCTTAGCGTATCTGCTAATTCATATCTTAGCGTATCTATTACTATAAACTTTGCCTGGCATATTTCGTAAATTCCTCCGTAATCTACGAAATCTTTCGTTCTCTCTCTCTCTCTCTCTCTATATATATATATATATATATATATATATATATATATATATATATATATATATATATATATATATATATATATATATATATATATATATATTTATATATATATTCTATGTAATTAGAATACTATCTGATAGCCAGAAATCATTTCATATCGAAAAATCCTTTATTCAATCGTACGAAATGGAACTCGCCACTAGTTCAAGTCCCTCGGATTCCGATATGGATTTCCACTCAAGCTCCAAAAACAGTGTGACTGGAACGGACCAACTAATCAACCATCATCTATTCTGGATGAATTGGGGATGGATTCGTAGTCTACTAAATCATTGGAGACAAGAAGAAGGTGATCCCTTTCATCCACCACATTTCCCTCTTGGTGAAGAACCTGAAGCACTTACCGGCGAACCTATCCGAAACACCATTTTCAGCTTCATTTCTAGAGTAGCTCGACACGATAATATTCTATCCATAATTCTAAACCTTATTCATCTGCTCGTTCTGACCGACAATCATCCCGTAATAATGGAAGAATTCAACGAGCTACGCGCTCGAGTAATGGAAGAAGTCAATGACCGACAATCTAGTCTTTGTCTTATCCCAATCAAAACTTCGTGTAACCCGTGGCTAATATGGTCGAAATATTCGATTAGGAAAGTGTTCACACAGTTTAAAGATTAATCCGGAGTCAGTTCCATTTCAGGCACGAAGGTTACTTACAATTCAAGTTCATAACATTCTAATCGAATATTTGATCACCATGTCCGGTGAAAAAGTGAAAGAAATGACTTCAAGGTTTGCAAAATTGGAGAAGTTTGAAGGGGCAGATTTTAGGAGATGGAAAAAGAAGATGCAATTTCTTTTGACCACATTGAAGTTGGTTTATGTGTTGTCAACTCCAAGGCCCACTGAATCGGATGAAGAGGCCATGGAACATGTCCGGTTAAGGAGCAAACGGGACAACAATGACTTGATGTGTCGTGGCCACATCCTAAATGGTATGTCCGATGTTTTATTTGATGTTTTCAATTCGGTTGAATCGGCTAAGGAACTTTGGGATAAATTGGAGGCCAAGTATATGGCCGAGGATGCATCTAGCAAGAAATTTCTTATTAGCAATTTCAACAATTACAAGATTGTTGATACTAGGCCCATCATGGAATAATTACATGAGATCCTTAGGATCTTGGGGCAATTTACCCAACATAACATAAGTATGGATGAAACTTTCTCGGTTTCTTCCATTATTGATAAATTACCATCTTCATGGCAAGATTTCAAACACACTCTCAAACACAAAAAGGAAGATATGAATTTGAATGAGTTGGGTAGTCACTTGAGAATTGAGGAATCAATTCGGGCACAAGATAGTGGCAAGGGGAAGGGTAAAGAAGTGGGATCTTCTTCAATTAACATGATTGAAGATAAATCCCATGGGAATAAATACAACAAGAAATCAAACAACAAGAAACGAATGTTTGATGGCAACAAGAATGCGTCCAATAAGAAGGACAAGAAGTCTTGTTAGAGATGTGGCAAACCCGGTCACTATAAGCGGGATTGCAAAGTCAAGATGCTAGAAGGAGGAAGCACATCGGGTGCGGGCCAAGGATAAAAGGATCCTACTCCTAATCAAGGTCTGACTTTGTGAATATTCCAATTAAGAACTATGTATCACATATTTCTAATGCATTCTATGTACAGGATGATACAATTGGATGGTGGGTAGATTCGGGTGTAACTTGCCATGCTTGCAAGGATCGCGAATGGTTCAAGTCATTTGTACCAGAAAAGGATGTTTTGCACATAGGAAACGAATCTATGGCTAGTGTTGTTGGTTATGGAAATGTTGTATTGGAGTTTAGCTTCGGAAAAACTATTACTCTTTATAATGTATTGTATGTACCTAACTTGTGTAAGAATCTTATATCTAGTCCCATGTTGAATAAATGTGGGTATAAACAAGTGTTTGAAAGTGACAAATACATATCGTCTAAGTGTGGTGTGTTTTTTAGTTTTGGGTATTATAACAATGGTATGTTCATGCTTAATCTCAAAAATGTTCCTAGGGACATTAATTCTACTTGCATGATTAGTTCTAGTACTTGTGATTCCGGTTTATGGCATGCTCATGTAGGTCAAGTACATTACAAACAAATGTATGAAATGTCTAAGGATGACTTAATACCAAGTTTTGATAAACATTTAGATAAATGTAAAACTTGTATGCTATCAAAAATCACTAGACCACCTTTTAGAGAAATAAATTGGAAATCATCATTATTAGAACTAATTCACACTGATCTATGTGATCTTCATGCTACTCCCTCAATGGGTAACAAGAAGTACATGATTACTTTTATAGATGATTCATCTAGGTATTGCTATGTGTATCTTTTGCATTCTAAAGATGAAGCTTTAGACAAATTTAAAATCTATAAAGCTGAAGTAGAATTACAACTTGATTGTTCAATTAAAACATTGCGTATGACCTGGAATATTTCCAATCGATAGGAGTGATTCACCAAACCACGACTAGCTCCTTATACGCCACAACAAAATCGCATAGCCAAAAGGAAGAATAGGACAATTAAAGAGATGGTTAACTCCATGTTGTCTTACTCTGGTTTGAGTGAGGGATTTTGGGAGGAAGCCATGCTAATGGCTTGTTACATTTTGAATAGGGTTCCCAACAAGAATGGGAAGAATACTCCATATGAACTTTGGTTTAACAAATGTCCAAACTTGCATTACTTGTGAGTTTGGGAATGTAGGGTGGTCGTGAGACTTTCGGAACTCAAAAGGAAAATGTTGGGTGAAAAGGGTATTGATCGCATTTTTATTGGATATGCCGAGCATTCCAAGGCGTATAGATTCTTTGTCACTGAGCCAAATGATGCTATTTCGGTTAATACCATGATTGAATCTAGAGATGGAATATTTGATGAATCTAGGTTCTCATCAATACCTAAACCAAAAGATATGACACCTATTGCAAGTACCTCCCAAGGCGCTCAATTGGAAGAAATTCCAAATAAGACTCATGAGCCACGTAGAGGGAGTAGGAAAAAAAATCCTAAATCATATGGTGAGTATTTTCAACTATTCTTAGTTGAAGGAACTAGAGATAGTGTCATATCTCAACTTCATTATTGTTATAATATTGAGGAGGATCCGAGGACATATGATGAGGCCATGAGGTCTCGTAACGTTGCCTTTTGGAAAGAGGCAATTTGTGATGAGATCGACTCTATCATGGAAAACAATACATGGGTTCTAATCGATTTGCCTCTCGGTTGTAAACCTTTGGGCAATAAGTGGATATTCAAAAGAAAGATGAAAGTTGATGGATCGGTTGACAAGTTTAAAGCACGTTTGGTCATACAAGGTTTTACGCAAAAGGAGGGTATTCACTATTTTGATACCTATGCTCTGGTTGCGCGTATCACCACCATTAGATTGTTGATCTTGCTTACGTCCATTAAAAATCTTGTTATTCACCAAATGGATGTTAAAACAGTTTTTCTTAACGGTGATTTAGAGGAGGAGGTGTATATGAGATAACCAGAAGGATTTGTCATGTCGGGACAAGAGACGAAGATATGCAAGTTGATTAAGTCTTTGTATGGACTTAAACAAGCACCAAAGCAATGGCATCAAAAGTTTGATGATGTCTTTTTATCTCATGGCTTTATGATCAACCAATCGGATAAGTGTGTGTATAGCAAATTTGATCACAAGGGGAATGGTGTGATTATTTGCTTGTATGTGGACGACATGTTGATATTTGGTACTAACCAAGATCAAGTTGATAAGACCAAAAAATTTTTGTCATCTAGGTTTTCGATGAAGGATATGGGGGTTGCGGATGTGATTCTTGGTATAAGGATCATTCGTGGTGACAATGGCATCACGATAACTCAATCTCATTATGCTGAGAAGATTCTCAAGAAGTTCAATCTTGAGGATACCTCCCCGGTGAGTACTCCCGTTGATCATACTCTTAAGCTCTTACCCAATACGGGTTCGACTGTGTATCAACTTAAATACTCGAGTGCTATAGGGTGTCTAATGTATGCAATGACTTGCACTAGACCGGATATTGCCTATGCGGTGGGTAAATTGCGTAGATTTACTAGTAAAACGGGTTCTCACCATTGGCAAGCTGTGAATAGAGTATTTAAGTACTTGAAGCAAACCAAGGACTTTGGTATCACATATACCAGCTTTCCTTCTATCCTAGAAGGTTATTCGGATGCAAGTTGGATAACGAATATGGAAGATCATTCTTCTACTACTGGTTGGATATTCTTACTTGGTGGAGGGGCAATTTCATTGGCTTCCAAGAAGCAAACACGTATTACAAATTCGACAATGGAGTCAGAATTTGTTGCATTGGCTGCGGCGGGTAATGAAGCAGAGTGGTTAAGGAATTTGGTATATTAAATTCCTTTGTGGCCAAAGCCCATTCCTCCTATTGGTATGCATTGTGATAGTGCTTCAACGGTGACTAAGGCTTATAGTCACATGTATAATGGTAAGGCTAGACACTTGGGTGTTAGACATTCCATGGTACATGAATTAATCACAAATGGAGTGATCTTCATTATTTTTGTTAGATCGGAACAAAATCTAGCGGATCACTTGACCAAGGGACTAGCCAGGGACTAGGTGCACAATATTATAACTTAAGAATATTAACAAAGTATTAAACGTATAATACTTTACATGAACGTATTAGTTTCAATATGTTTATCGATGGAATTAGAAGATATAATCAAATGATTGATTTATCAGATACATTGAATGATTATGAGTCTCTATTGAGAGGTCCACTTTGATTTAGGAAACTTTTTCTTTTAACGGTATTCGGAAATAATGGTAAAGTGATCTTCAATTAAGGACAAGGTGTCAAATAATGAGAGTTAGACAAAAAAATTAGTGGAGAACTAAAGTTCATAATATTCAATTGATTAGTTCAAATGTGCGGAAACATTTTTCGATTCAATAGAATTTGATTATTTAAAATGTTTTTTTCAAATAACATAATTTGTATAGACTATTAATTATTGGAAATAAATAACTCGTAACTTGTATTTAAAATGTGTTTATGAATATTGAAAATTTATATGATTTCAAATTAGTTAAGTAAATGATAGTAACATTGGTTATGTGGCTCGATTAATATTTAGATATGTTTTTAGAATAAATGTTGGCACATAAAAGAATAATATCAAGTTGAGTTTTAAAGAGTAAACGTTACGTATTATAATATTTTGTAAACGATTTTAAAAAGGAACTTTGAAATATAATTAGTTTTGAAAAACTAAATATCTTATTATTAAAGAAATATTTCATATACATACGATATGTACAAGTTGATATCTTTAAAAAAAAAATTAAAATTTATATTTTACAATATAACAAAGTATAATATTAAGTTAATTATAAAAAACGTGTTGAGTCAAAAGAGTATTATTATATATAAATATATATATATATATATATATATATATATATATATATATATATATATATATATATATATATATATATATATATATATATATATATATATATATATATATGTACAACGAGACGATGATTTATAGAAGCAAATAACCAAAACACTTAAATGATTAACTTACACTTCGAGTGACATATTTTATTTATAATTAAGTTTAATTATTAATATAGGTAAACGTCGCGTAACGTAAAGTGCTAGTTTTCTAAGCATATGAAAGGACGATTGAAATCTCGGAACCGACACGTAAGTCAAGTAACAACGTATAAATCATCGGTGTTAAAAATTTAAGTTAACTATGCATGTAAATATAATATAATATTTAATTAATTATATAGATTAAATATGTTTATATATATATAATATTAAATCGAGTGTCGACAAGAATTTAAATGCGATGTGCGCTGGAAAAACAAGCCATGCGATCGCATGGGTATAACACTTCCATTCCTTGCGATCGTATGGAGGTCAGGAGATGGCCACAATTATAAATCGAGCGAAATTCATTCATTTTGTGCACACAATCATTCATCCTTTCTCTCTTCTTTCTCTCTTCCTTCTCTGTATTTATATTATTATTATTATTAAGATTAATAATATTATTAATCTCATTAATATTATTATTATTATTAGTATTATTTACATAAAATACTACGACGAGGTTATGGGTGAGTTATTTCAAAACTGGTTTTTAAGTGGGATAGAGCTAAGAAAATTATGGATTGTAGCTATGGAGGTTATGGGTATGGTTCGGGGGTACGCTCATGAGGTTGATCTAGTGTTTATCATCTCCATTGCGTCTACGTACCTTTCCTGCAATAT